>NC_031681.1:2374960-2617659 GCF_000149555.1 Fusarium verticillioides 7600
TTCGAAGAGGGGAAAGCAGCATACTGTGAGTTCTTCACTCAAGGCCTGTAGAATAGCCCCTTAAGGACAGAACTTTTCTTATAGAAGTCTATGCCGGGGTTCGTTTACCCATCATGTAGTTCTATGGCTTTGATGGTGGCGATGTCCAACATCATCACTTCTTCAGAACCCCCAGTTAAGCACCCCAGCAATGTGACTAGGCAGAGGCTGGTTCTGAAACAAAGTGATCTTAGTGAAGTTCTAGCTTGGCATTATATTCACAAATATCAAGACTCGATCCCGTGGCTCATACTCATTCATGATATAGTCCAACGATGACTTGATCCAGCCAGCTTCTTTCATCTAGCACAGGAAGAACATGAGGAGCAATTAGCTTCATTTCCGTATGCCTAAGCAATATAAGTCTATAGAATTGATAATTCATGATATTTGCGTGGTGCTGTACCGTCATGAGGTAATTTTGATTAGAAACCTCATTGCAATCAACATCTGCCCCGCATCATGGATTTGTCAAGCCTCACTCCCTCAACCTCACCACTCACAAGTCAACTCACCACTAGCACCTATAAAAGAAAAGGTATGGGAGGCTTTGAACTTGATCTTATAGTTCATCCAAGGAATTGACATTTAATCGATACAGGCACCGCAAAAATGATCAGCGACCAAGATCTGGAGCATCTCCGTCTGGCAGTCTCACTCGCCCACGAAGCCCTCGAAGCAGGAGACGCCCCTTTCGGTTCAGTCCTCGTCTCATCAGAAAACAAAGTCCTCCAAACCGACAGAAACCGCACCGTCACAGGCTCTAACGGTGATGGTCGTGCTGATTCGACGCTTCATCCAGAGTTCACTCTCGCACGCTGGGCACAGCTCAACCTAAGTGACGAAGAGCGCGCCAAATCTACTGTATACACAAGCGGCGAGCACTGCGCTATGTGTTCTTCTGCCCATGCGTGGTGTGGACTTGGAAGGATTGTATATGCTTCTTCGACGGAGCAGCTGGAGGCTTGGAAGGCCGAGTTTGGTGTTAAAGCACCGGTTGCGCCGCTGAGTATCAACCAGGTTGCTCCGGGGCTTACCGTCGAAGGACCTGTTGAAGAACTGGCTAAACAGGTTTATCAGTTCCAAGTTGAGAGTTGGACGGCCAAGGGCTTCAAGCCCAAGTCCAAGTCCAAGGCTTGAGGGAGAGTCTGTCGATGTTTGCTGTAGCATGGCGTATGTGGATGGAGATGCATAAATTTGAGAACTATTTGATAGCAGAAGCTTGAGATGTCTGGCTGTAAAATATGCCTTTCACGATTGCTTGTTGTAACATTTGTCTGTGAGCTCGCGATGTGAGGCCCGATGGGTGTGTCTTGGATTGACTTTTATGCTTGTTCCGCCAACTCCAGCAAGCAAGAACCGAGCCATGGATATCGAGAGATCAAACGAAAGACACGCCTCAGATCTCTTATTTGATATGGATGAACCTGAGGTCGACGAGATTGTAAATTATCGATTTCGACCAAATCATGAAAATATGTTCCTATCTTCCGAGCTGTCCACCATCCAATCAGCTTATCCCCTGTGGCTTAGTTGGCTAAAGCGTCCGACTGTTATTCATAGACAATCGGGAGATCGGAAGTTCGAGCCTTCCCGGGGGAGACAGATTCTCTCAGAGTATCTCTTTTTGAGTCTTCTATCTCTTATTCACTTAGTGTCACACCTTGATACGTATGATTGTTTTGTTTTGTTGCTGCCGTGTACACTTTGTGTCCAAAGATCTCAACTTGAGACTCCACAACCATCGGATGAGTGATGTCTCTTTGCGTTCTTTAAAGGATACGTATAGCAAACTAAATACTGACAGTTTGTTTGAACAAGCCAACTTAAGTCTTAGCAGCGGGTATATAATGCCGTTGCACTTTCTGGCACAAGGTCCATATCCTCAACCTGGTCATTCTCCAGGGGTCAATCAGCTTGAGTAGAACTCTTGTCTCTCAATGTAGTGTAAGTGAAGCAGACTTCTTAATGCTGTAGCCCTATACTCCATTCAACATGCGGTTTATCTTGGTATTCTTCTCTTAGCATAGAAGCCAATCACAGAGAGAAGATCTCATCACCAGGTGCAGTGAGACGGTTCATACGAGCACAGGCTGAGTTCAAACCGCACTATCGAGAGAATGCCGGTCAATGATTAATTATAGCTCGGAATTATGTCGTGAGTTTGAAAGGTCCCCGGAATTCCACCCTCCTCCCTTGCGCAATCCCATGTTTTCTTCGAGTCTCGCGAAGGCATCAATTCAACTATGCAGTATAGACACGCATTGCACGTAGCACGGATAGGAAACTTTTTACATAACTTCAGTTGAAGTACTAAAGGAAGTCTGATATAGTCTTGGACCACAGATCGAGATGAAATCGTGAGTCAAGCATGCAAGGCCATCGCTATGCTGGGCACGATGGGCAAGCCATGTCGACGGCATTTTAGCTACGTTACCTGGGCTCACCTAGATAGTCCCGTCTTACCCACTGATATCTCAAAGATGGAACCAGCACTTACATCACTAGTTATTCCCATGATAATAGCGCCACTTGCCTGCCATGGCTTGTCTTCTCAGCGTCCCCATGGACATCGGCACCTATTACACAACCCAATACTTGATAGAGCACCTCTTGAAGCCATTCAAGCTAACCACACATAATTCAGTAGCTTGGTGGCCTGGTTGAGAGCCTATAGAGAGATGGTAATCAGCCATAAGGCCCATCCCAGAGACTGAGCCTGGTCAACAACGCGTTCCTCTTCAGTGTGCAACACCAAAGAAAACCATGTTATACTGTCATGGAGGTGAGAAACTAAAGCAGAATGGTAGCGTCTACGAAAAAGATAAAGACTGTCTTATGTCTAGGCCTGGAAGTGGCTGAATGGCATCTATCTTTACCCACGAAACTCTCCTTTACTCAAGGCATGAACAAGTAACTACGCAGTATTTCTGGGTAAAATAGACCAAGATAACTACGATCACGTCTGCTATATAGATTTGGGTCCGATACTCCAAGAAACGTTCTCGGAGAAGTTGGAAGGGGGACACTTTTGAACCCTCTCGAGTACCTGGGTCTCAACTCTAGGCGGACAATCTATTACGATAGGAGCACCAGAGAGCATGCATCATATGAATGTACTGACCAATTGCGACTGAAGGCTGAAGAGAATGTCGGTATCCGGAGTTCTGCAGACCACAAATCAGTGACCATAGTCGACAGGCCGTTCTGGGTGAGATCTCAACAGTACATCAACATCAATATTTGTCAAAACTGCTATATGACCAACACGATAAGAACAATTAAATGCATCCGTAATTGGAATTCGATGGTCAGCCACTTGGGGCGCATCACAAAAGCTTTGAACATGATCTGACCTTGCCCAATTGATCTTGGACCGTCAACCAACAAATTCGACCGTCCGGGTAAAAGGACCATGATGCACGAGTCTAATTGAGCTCAATCTATATACTCAATCAAGAGTTGACAACTATACTGCAGATGCATAAATACCCAAAGAGCCTGGGAGTATGATCCGACATCAAGCCTCAGACTCGGGTGTCTTTTGATCCTATACTTCTCGAGGATCAAGCCCACTTCCACGATTTGCGAGATGATTTGTCTCCAAATCGAGACGAGCAGATCTGAGACAACGGGCCAATAATGCCCGATGTCGAACGCCCGCTATCGTGAGCTCGGTCTCGTATCGATTCATTGCATATTCACATTTCTCAGCCTCTGATGGGCTCAGATCGAGGCTGGAATCGTCTCGGTACCCGCATTCCTTTCATGCACAATGTCGAATATCGAATCCCCCGCGGAGCCGGCTCCATTCCAATTGGACCATGATCGAGAAAAAAGTGAGATCTAAATATTGGCCTCTTTCAGCGCCCTGTAGTTCTTTAGTGGATGATTGTATGCATTGTCAGAATACCCCGTAATTTAGAAGGGCCGCTCGCAACCGTTGGCTTACAGTTGGATCCCATCTAATGCTTGGAAACGGGTCAATTGAGTCTGATTGCGGGGAAGCCTGAAGCCACGCGAGTTGATGGTTGGATTTCAATCACCTAATGTTCAACGTTACTGTGCTCGGTGTGCCAGCCTTACATTGCAGTTATGGAAAGTGATTGAACTTGGCTGAAATGTGACGAGAGCCATGACAATTAGAAGAAAGCAGTGAGACACAAGAACGTGGCCAAGCCTTTTGGGCAAACCCAAGGATTTGGTAGACCTAGACCCTGCCATGCGTGGGCATTGATCCCCAAGTTATCACATCTGCAAGTCAGCTGAAAGTGATCAGCAGTAATGAGAGAGCAGCGCTGACTTGTTAACCCCTCAAAGAAACTCGTAGGAAGATGGTGTAAACTCCTTTGTGGAAAGGTAAGCTGTTTTGGCATGAAGACACTAGATAGGACCTCCGGGGCTTCGTCCTATTTTGAGTTTGTCATTATAACATTTCAGTACCAGGGTTAGTTTGCCCAACTCGCGCGATTCCTGAGCTACCAATTTGGTCAAGCTCGAGTCATTATGCGCCGGGCTGAATCTCACTCGAATAAGCGTATTCCAATGGGCCGAAACTACTCGGACAGTTGAAATGTCCAGATTCATATCTGGGCAAATGAGTGTGCAGAGGGTTTGATCCCATAGCGGGGCCATGTTACCAATCACGTATATGGTCAGATATATAAAACTTACATGCTGGCTTCGTCCCTGGGTCGATCTGATGAAGAAAGGCGGCCGACACTGCGACCGCGAGGAGACCGTTGGACTCGAAGTCTTTTATCAAGTGGCGTTATCAAGATGTGATAGTCACCATCCATCAGCTTGGCCGCGGTTTGGGCCGCAGGTTATAGCATGGAATTGCATGCTCATACCCCAGTCGCCATATTGAATGTGTGAAAGCAGCGACCGGAAGCCCCACGGCCGAGAAGAATGTCCTCACCAGGACCAGCATGTTACAGTCAACAGGGGAAATGAAATGTGACGGGGAAATCACAGCTCAGTGCCCAGGCCTGAGATTTTCTGAGCAATTGAGTTGTGGGAAACTGAGAAAAGTTGTAGCTTTGATTTGTGTAGGACTGCTTGATACGAGCTGCATGCGTGAGGTGAACCAGCAGCAGAAGAAGCAAAGAAAAGGCAAGGGAGCTTTAATGTCTCTTAGATCAAGTGCCTGCAGCAATCCGTGCCCAGAGGTTGCACAAAGACGCAGCTTGTGTGAGGCTGCAGCAGAGCCTGAGGAGACTGGAGACGACCGTGGGGTAACTTGGATTATAAGTTCTGAGGCCAGACAAGCCAAGCGAAGTCCCGGGATAACGAAAATGCGTAGGTTCTCTGCCGGCAAAAGTTCTTGCCCTCGATCAGTGGCGTTGAGGCCCGGTTGTGTCTGAATATTAAGTGTGTGCAGCAGAATAGTATGTATTTGCGGAGCTGCCCACTTGCATCGCAACTATCTGCACATCAACAAGATAGGATCTTGGGCAGTAAAACCCCAAGCTGTAATCCAACAACTAATAAATACGTGGTCGATGTCTAAATGCATTTGACAATGATTCGACGTTCATGGCCCTCCGCATGCACGTCTCTGAGGTCAAAATCAGTTATCAATTTACTGGTCATGCTGTGCTTGGCCTGCAGGAAACAAAAGAAGTGAGAACCTGTCCGGCGGGAGCGAGTAAAAGCAAGGCGAATCGACTCAACAAGAAGGGCACCGTGACAGGGGACAGCATCTGCTGCAAACGCCTGCCCTTAGCCGAGCGGTTGATAAGCAAGGTTTCGATAGGTGGAGGCGCTTGTTGGACTCGAGACGCCGTGGCCACAGAGGAACTAGAAATGCCAAGGTTGTGACAGGGACGCTACTGTCGGTCAGCGATGCAAAGTCTGGATAAGCAATCCAATTTGGGTCTCAGCCACATGTTTCTGAGACAAACATCGGAAGAAAGGCTGTACACCGGCTTGAAATAAACAGAGACGTTTTCCGTCTTTTGCCAGCCAGAATTGAACCAGTTGTGGAGGCTGGCGTGTAAGTCATGTTGATGTACAGGTCTCAGACACAGCCTAGGAACAATGACGGTATCACTGCCTGTATCTGTATTCGCAGCTTGAGGGCTGTTGATATCCATGTTCTCAGGTAAATTCTTAGCGCAGTTTCTTTCCTGGCCCCCAGATCGACTGAGTCAATCTGAAAGACAAGTGAGGGAACCAATTCAACGGTCAAGACCCTGTTCATTTGACCGATGCGTTGGTACTGTACCCATCTTGAGTCACGATCCCCAATTGCCAACTAAGGAGCAGGGTGACGTGTATGAAACGCAGATATCTGCGTTGTCAGAGGCTCGACAAAAGATATACGAAGTTTGGAGTTTGGAGTTTGAATAATAGAACATCGCTATTCTCAAGCATCATCTACCAAGCCACCCACGGTAGGTAGAGAATAAGGTGTGGGTGTGGGTATGGTAGCACTGGAACGGGATGGACCAGGGGCACGGGAAAAAGCAAAGAAAGAATCGTGTATGCGGGAGCAGAGGAAAGAGAGATCCACATCCTACCTAGCAAACGGAACAAGGAGACTTTACGAATGGCAAGACCAAATTAGATACCAGCAATGCTACTAAGGCAAGCCCAAATGGTTAGCAAGGAAGGCATCTAAGAGTCAGGCGTGAATATATTCACATCGAGACTTGCTCCTTCCGAACTATCGCATGAGGTCAAAAGTGGAGAAGCAGCATGTGAGTTACTGTTCGGTTGGATACCTTATCAGTCGATAGGCGATGTTTCTATCTGAAATGATATCAGTGGCTAAGCTGCCTATACAACATCTCGGATATCAGACGCGCGATCTTTATATCAGACACATTACTGTCAAAATTTCCCTCATCATCTGATTTTCACGCCAAGCAACGTGCTTCCTAGTATCAGAACGTCGACAGGCTGATAGAATGACATTGTTCATCAAAGCCCATGCGGAGAGAGCTCCTTGCTCTTTCCGTTAGAAATATGTGGGTACGGACCCTCTTCGCTAGCGGGACGGGAAGGAGAGGGCGATTAACTCCCTGCAATAGAGGTGATCGGCCGGCTTATTGGCCCGTGCCGTTAAGCTAACATGGCCAATAAGCGCCGAGAAACAGCTGTAGCACAATTTTGGCAAGCGGGGTTCATAGCTGTAGCCAATCAATGTTAGTCTACAAGCGCTTGCTCAAGCCCCCATGTTTCGTTTCCCCAACCACATGCTTTTCTATCTTGTTCATCTCAACGTCGAAATGTCTCCGACAGAGGCCATAGAGCACTGTAATCGACCGTGCTATATGCCCTATCGACCACTGCAGCTGTAGAGGACACTCACTGTAGGATATGCTGCATCATTCAGCCTAGAGAAGCATCTGTGACGCTTCCATCAGAGATGGATGGATGGATGTTGTGTTGATGCACCCACAGACCTCAATGTAAGGTACCGACCAGTCTTTGGTCTCGAAGGATACACAGAACAACTGGATCGAGAATATCATGTCGTGGTGCCTATTTTCCACTGCACCAGCGTTACAACAACTGCACTGCGTGGGAGGACGCCGTGCTACCCCTACAGTACGCTGCTGCACTATGCTCTGTTGCGTTGTCCTGCAATGCTTGAGAAGCCACCACTTGTCGTCGTACCAGACGCCACTTGCATACCTCTGATCATTTCACCAAAAGAGGGGCAGCAGGGACACTGATTTCTGTGCTCTACATGATTGATGCATTCCTATCAATGCAAATTCAGGATGAAATTTGGATGAGACGACGGCGGAGATCGTGACGACCAAGGACGTGCTTCCATGATAAAGGGTTATATTTCAAATGGTGAAACTGGAGCCATTCATGCGCTTGCAAGCGAACAATGGAATGCAATTGATTGATTGATAGGCCGAGTCCCTCGAGTCTCAAGCCGGAAGGGATCTGGAGATTTACAAGGGTCCTGGTCTAGTGAACCACACAATTTGATGCGCTATCCAACGACTTTTCTGAGAGACTTGAATTCAACGGCACGCGGCCAGCCCACGAGGCTAAATTGGCAGGGGGCATTGCTCGCTAGACAATTGACTTGCTACGACTCGTTGCTTGTCATTTCGCCTCGTCTTTTAATTCAAGATCCACAGTCGACAATTTACGATGCGATGGCAATCCCACGTTGGACTTTGTTCGTCATTGCAAGGCCGCAGCCGCCGGCCACGATCCTTTCACGTCAAAATGACCGCCTCCGCCTCAACTGGCGTCTTTTAGATCGATGTCTGATGCTATACCATACCCAAACCCCCTGTCAACGATACAAGAAGGGATCCCAGTCGTCTGCGGCTTTTCTACCCCACTAGCCCACTCAACTTGTTAGCTCGAGTCTGAACAGCAGAAAGGTGCTCATGTTAACCCA
Organism: Fusarium verticillioides 7600; assembly: GCF_000149555.1. NCBI lineage: Eukaryota > Fungi > Ascomycota > Sordariomycetes > Hypocreales > Nectriaceae > Fusarium > Fusarium verticillioides. Next base: position 2,383,377 of record NC_031681.1, read on the forward strand.
AGCTCCCAATCCCCAACCGCCGTCGACCATCCTCCAAAACCACCCCTGGGTGCCATGTTGCCCATGAGCCGGTCCGTCTCCGCTGATCCATTCAACCCAACACTCTCAGGGCTCTATTTTAATATCGTCTCTTTTCTGAATCGTCCACTGACAGGCCAGTACGCCACTCTCTAGGCGCCATCTCTTACTCTGGACCCCGACCTTGATCCATGATTGATGGCCCATCACACATAGCACACGCAGTAAAGGCACCCACACTGGTACGAACCCTGTGCCTGCGTCTTTCTCAAAATCATCCCAACCTGCACTTTTTCTGCTCTGGATTTCCTTCTTGGGCCTCCCTCTTCTTAGTCTTCTCTTTCCGCCTTTGCATTGTGTATTGTGTCTCCCTGTCCGTTGGTGTCGCCTCATCACACTGTCACATCTTCAGCTCCAGCAGTTACCTTGAACCTTGATATCACAACTCCACCAACGACCGTTTACACCAGCCCCCAAAGAGACTGATCAACTTTTTTTCTTCAGGAGAAAAAGAATCAAGGTAGGAATTTTTAATTCATTTCTTTTAGGAATTGTCCGTATTATCTGCTTCCTCCTGCCCCTAATTGTCCATTGTACGTCTCCTGCATCTGGCCCTGGACCTCTCACCCCTCGTCATATCTCGCGTCTAAGTCGCATGTTGTCGCTCAACATACATGCACACACATACACACACCTACCTAGTCTACCTACACAAGGACGTGTTTGATGGACCCTAGAATCATCTTCAAGGGATTTCAAGCTACGTCTGCAAGTCAAGCGCCGGGTCACACCCCTTTCACATCCCCCATCCCTATCCACATCCACTACCAAGCTCTTCCTGGTAGCTACACTTTGACCTCGACCACTTTGCACGCACATCTCTATTTGGCGTCGTCCGACCCCAGGCAATCACATCGAATCTGAGCAGGGTTGGCGGCTGTATTCTCACTGTTGCCGAATTGCGCCTGTAGTGTCGTCTTTTCCACCGTTGCCCTGGTTGATGTTGCTCTCGACAAGCAAAACCATTGCTCTGCCCATCTCCACACACATCGAATCTTTCTCTACGCCTTGCGTGTTTTGACTTTCTCAACCTTTTCACACTCACACTAATTCGCATTCCGAAGACTTCTCTCTCGCCTCACCGCATCTGCCTCTTCCTATACACCGTTGCGACCGAGACATACAGCCCCAAGAGCTCCGTTCGTTGTCCAACTTCACTTGCCCGTCGCTACCCGCGTGCCCGTATCGCATCGTATCGCGCAGTGACGAAACAAAATTCAGTATAACACGATCCGAGACTTTGGCTTAACGACACACCAAGAAACCGTCATTGTCCGGGTGCGGACAGCAGAGGATTCCGAGGCATGTTCGACAGCCCCAAAGTGTAGCTTTCCGACTGTTCCTGCGACCCCGAGAGCAACAAAAGTGTAGACCCCGCTATCGGGGGTCGTTCGTCGTCGACATCGGTTCATCAGAACAGTACGTGCAGCGTCGCACAAGGCGGGCATCCTTGCAGAGCAGCCATAGCCCTCCGTGGTCATCCGACTGGCTAACCCGGGCTCCGTTAACGCAGGTCAAGATTCAAGAAAGAATATCAGGCCCATCATGTCCGTCCCCGTGGCCGGTTCGTCACGGAATCGCACCGTATCGTTAAGTTCCGGTGGAAGGTCTGCAACAAGGAGTAAGACGTCGCAGGTCCCAGACAGCACCACGATGCCTCATGTTACTGATTTAAAGTACTTTGACCCGTGCGCCGCCACTGCGTCCATGTTTTTGTACGCCCAGGGCTCATCGGTTGTTTGCTGTCACCATGATACTCTTACCATTGAACGAAGGTTTTCTCGACACGCTGATGAGGTTCAATTGTTAGCAGTCGATAATCAGAGTGAGGCTGGTGGTGGCCGCTTCGTTGTCAGTTACGATGCTGGCCAAACAGCAATTGTGTGGGATCTAATGACAGGCGATGAGATCTCTCGATTTGCATGTTATGACCACCTAACTGTCGCAGCGTGGATGAAAAATGGCAATGTGGCTTTCGGTCAGTTATTGGAATGAGTTTCACACGATCATGACTAACGATTTGAAGGCAACACAAAGGGAAGCATTATCATGTTTGAGCCATCAACATCTGAGCATGTTTCTTCAAGGACTATTGACCAGATTGCTGTGACTGCTTTGGCACCATCAGCTGATTGTCGAACATTTGCCATCGGGTGAGTTCTTGTCCTCCTCTTACTCAAACCTCACTAACACAATCTCAGCTACCAGAACGGCTCTCTATTTGTTGCAACCTTGCAACCACGCTTCACTATTTTACACAATCTTACCACTTCCAGAGGACCGTCACCTATCGTGAATCTCGCGTGGCATGCTTCCTCTTCCCGGCAAAAATCAGACATGCTTGCTGTCCAGATGCGTGACGGTGACTTGCGAGTCTGGAGCGTGGCAAAGAAATATAGCGCCGATGACCCTGCAAAGGTGGTTCGAAACCTCAAGAAGGCTGAGATCTCCATGGATGGACCCAACTGGATGGGATGGTCCAAGAATGGCCGCATAATCCAGTACTCCGACTCGTAAGTTTGCAACTTGCCACCACCATATAACCCCCTAGGCTACGCGCGCGCTTAGCTGCATGGCCCCTATCATCAACTAACACCTGCACAGGCAAACACAGTCATGGGATGTTAGGACAAAGCACGTCACTCATGATCCCATCCCGACTCTCGATCTTGTTCGCGGCCTTGCCGTCTATGGCCCGGGTGCCACGTTGTTCACCCTTGGCCCCAATAACACGGTGCAGCAATTCGACCTGAACTCACCGGCCATCATGGTCGCCAATGTCCAACACCCAGCAAACCTATTGCCACCCTCACCTCCAGTCTCAGAAGAAACTGGTGATCGATCAGCGACCTCGGCTACTACTATCGCCTCCGAGTCTGAGACGAGCTCTATTCCCCTGGACATGAATATTTCCGAGAGTGACGAGGATCACCTATCACCATTCGCTCGCCTAACTCGACGCCAACCCTACGACTCTGGCAATGGGCCTTACGAATCAGCTAGCCCTGTCTCAAGTCGAAGTGGGCTCTCCTCCTTATCTAAGTCTTCAGCTGGGTCGTCCCAAACCCCTGGTCGTTACCCCGGATCCATGAGGTCAAGAGGACTGTCAGAAAACACCTATATCTCGGCTGGAACCTCGATCAGGTCATCAACTATTGGCAACAGTGCTCACGGTAACACAAGAGATTTGGACACTTATTCCATGGGATACTCTCTTGGCACTACAAGTGTTCCTTCCATGGCCTCAAGCCGATCAAGAAGAAGACCTTCTCGCCTGCGCAATGAAGTTCCCCGCAGCCCTGACGACAACAAGGTGCACGACCTATTCAAGTTTACTCGGGCACGTCTAAGCGATATTCCTTACAAGCATGCTATGGGCGCCAACAGTGCTCGTCTCACCAATGATGATCTGCGTCGTCAAATGCTCAACACCATCTTCGGATGGAACAAGGAGGTTGAAGACCTGATTAGGGACGAGATGAGTAGGCATCCCCAAGGATCTCCTAGCCGCATTCTCTTGGCCAAATGGCTTGGTGATATCGATCCCAACATCATGAACGCAAACTTTGAGAACATGACTTCCTCTGACTGGATGTTGTTGGCTCTGAGTGGCATTGGCGGCCATACCTCACAACAGAAGCTTGGCCATACATACGTCCAGCGTCTACTTGAGGCTGGTGACGTGCACGCAGCAGTTACCATTATGCTTGGTATGGGCGATCACAACGACGCCATCGAGGTTTATATCTCTCACAAGCGCTACATGGAGGCGGTGATCCTCACATGCCTCTCAGCCCCTAGTGTTTGGGAACGACAAGCTGCCATTATCAGGAAATGGGGTGAGTGGGCAGTTCAACATGGCCAACAGCAGCTAGCAATCCGATGCTTTGCTTGCACCGACCAGGAGTCTACTGAGCCTTGGACTTCTCCGTCCGCCGCACAGCTGAACTTCCAGACTATGACTCCCAGTATTCCCGAGATTCTAAGTCCGCCTCTCTCACCTCCTGGTGTTCAGCGTGGACCCCAACGCAGCATCGCAAAGACCTCTGCTCTCAAGCTCATCACCTCGTTTGGTGATCAAACGCAAAAGTCAAAGTTCTTTGCTGGTGACGGCGGTCAAACCCCGATTGCCGCGGGTGCTACCCCTATCGCTGACTCTGCCGGTTCTCCTGCTTTTTCTCATGCCTCGAACAATGAAGCTACGACTGCCTTCCTTCGCCCTTCAAACAATAGCAGGTTCAATACCCCAGTCTCTGCCCGAGGACGTGGGCGTTTGCCGTCTATTGGTGAGATCCCCTCAGACCTCAACCGGGAGGCACTTCGATCTGCTGAGCTGTCTGCTGTGCCATATGACTACGAGCCTCGATCTGGTCATGCTCGAACGCCATCTGGCAATGAAAACATGATGATGGGTACCGCATTACAGCGCGCTGCTACTGCGAGCCCAATGATGATGCGAGAGCACGCTCAACGCGTTGTTCAACCAAGTGAGGGTGATTTTCCACCACCGCCCGACCAGGCCACTATGTTGAAGATGCAACAAGCATCACGCAATCATCGCAATGGCTCTCGTGACCGCATTCCTGTGGGCGTGAATTTACAGCTGCATCCTGGACCGGCTCACGACGACATTACATCTCCAGAGCAGTCGGTTACTTCTTCTACTCGCTACCACTGGCCAACTCGCCGCAGAGGCCCTGCTTCCGTGACAAGTTCTGTCACTTCTGCATCAAGCGCTGGAAGAAGTCTCCGCCACCAAGCTGTGCGAAACCGAGAAGACTACATCCACAGCTTGGATGCTGCCAATCACTACTCCAAGAGACAGCGCAGTCGCCAGCGTAGTCATTCAAGAACTCGGGATACTTCACGCAGTCGTCCTGGAAGCCGAGAGCGAACTGCACGCTCCCGAGAACCTTCTGAGGAACGTGGACGTGTCAGTGCTCGCAATTGGCCCAAGGCGAAACGATCGCCTACTTCCCCCATCCCCATGTCTCCAGAGGACTTGCTGAACCTGAGCACTCCACGACATGGTCAGGTCGCTGAGCCAAACACGGTACGCAAGGTTAGCGGGTCAACTGTCAAGCCAAAGAGCCGTAATTCAAGCCGTGGAAGCCGCCGCAGGAGCCCAGAAGGCCGCTCTCGCCCACCAGCTCTTACACTCCGTGGCCGAAGTCAAGGCCGGGAGAGTTCTGCACAACGCTCTCCTTCTTCACCCTTGCCTCTGAGTGCTGCCATTCACCATTATCAAGGCTCTGAGGATGAAGAGGACTACAGAGCAGCCATGGCTGCCCAAGAGGAATTCAGGAACAAGCACAGCCGCAGTGGCAGCCGAGGTCTTGGCTCACCAGCCTTGAGTAAGCAAGATGCTTCGGAACATCGACGCAGGGCCAACTCCGAGGTAGCCAACTTCGATGGTTCTATCTCTATCCATGGCAGAGCTGCCTCAACTGAGCATGCTGGTGATCTCAAGCAAATGAAGGACGAGCGCCAGCGAAAGAAGGAGCAGGCTGCACGGGAACTCGAGGAGCGCCGCAAGTCTCTGGCCAAGCGTGCCCAAACACCATCAATCCCTCACCCTAACGAGTTCTCTCCTGCTCTTGCGATTACGGTTGAGACTGCTGAACCAAAGCCGCTGCCTGACGATATCCCACCTCGCAGTGCCACTGAACCACCACAAAGGAGCATGTACGCCCGTAACGGACCTGTTATCGGACTTCCAGCGACCCCAAAAGCCATGCGACTTATCATCGAGGGCAACCATGATCAATCCGGAAGCACGCCGAGGCCCGACGTGCCTAGTATTCCAGCTGGCTTTACTCAACGATACTCTCCAGAAACCTCACCTCAACAGTCTCCTGAGAGAGAACAGCCAGTTGCCGAGCCCAGTCTCACTCTGCTGCCATCCACTGTCTATCAGCCACCGGCGCGACCTCCTATTCCTCGTAGCATGTCAGCCCCCATTCCCGATGAGCCTGGCCAGCGTCCTGCTCGCTTTGCACGCAAGAACAGTGTTGGACGCATTGAAGAAGTTGTCCCTGGTGAGCGACGACGTTCTCATGAAGACCCTATGCCACCACCACCTCCTCCTCCAGCACCCCCAGTTCTTAAGGAACTCAGGCATTTGGCTTCCCCCCCTCCACCGCCTCCTGCCCCTCTGCAACACGCCCAGCGACATCAGCAGGCTGGCGCTGTTGCATCAGGCATGATTGAGATTGTCATGGACGACGATTTGTCATCTGGCAATGACCAAGCTTCGGAGGCCAGCCCTCCAGCCCCAGCTTCTCACAGGAGTCACAACCGAGGCAGAAGCATCGGAGATAGCAGCAGCATCTCAGGCCGCATTCACAAGGCCACTGAGCGACTCCGTTCTGCCAGCCGCAGTCGAAAGGAGTATGTCCGGTCTCCTCCTTTTGAGGCTCCCTACGAGAGCATTCCCATGCCTCGACAGATGAAATCTCCCCCACCGGTGTCATTCAACCCCGATGTTTTGCGTTCGCCTATTGATTCTCGAAACAAGCACCTGTCGACTGGCTTGAACCGAAACGAGATGATCTAGGAAGTCACTCGCGATGGTGGCCAGCGCGCTGTGCAATATTTTGTTCCTTTCTACCACTCCCTATAAACTTTGTATTGTTCGATTCTGTGCATGGCGATCGGCGTTCTCTCTCCTCCCGAGTCGATACCATAGTCCTTCGGGGCTCGCATTTTGGCATTAAACTTCCGTCCTTTTCTTCAAGGATCTAGCTGTATGACGACTGGAAACTACTGCATCTTGTTTCTCTCTTCGCTCTTGATATCACCTTCGGATTTTCAAGGCCCTTTTCGCATTATTGGCAAGGATGCCAATGAACGTATACGACTTTACATTTCTTTTTGGTCGGACCATGAAGGTTTCTGCAAATTACGACCACATTTACTTACAGACTATGTTTGAGGAGGATGGAGGCAGTACTCGCACTGCATCTTGTTATATTTGCCTGAAGGCGGAATGTTGGAGGTAGTAAATATTGGGTATCGGGTGGTTCCAGGCTGACGGAGGCTGATGGGTGAGAAAAATGGGTGAAGTGAGTGATAGGGAATTAACGTAGCGACTGCTTTATACAATGTTGCCTCGCGGCACTTGTTTGAGTTAAGGGATGTGGAAATGGAAATGGGTGAAAGATGGGTAGGAATGGATTGAAACGGGCTGGATTGGAAATGCATTTTGATTCCCCCGGAGGGTTTAGTATTTACGAATTGAATGAACAACTGCTGTGCATTATAGTTATACTTGATAACAATTGTCACTTGTGTGTATGTGTGTCGTGGGAGCAGATTTTCTAAAGCAAATGAGTGGTGATAGCTTCATGTCTGCCAGGTATATGATGCACTTGAGGGTTCGAATCACCACAACCCGATGTCGCATGAGTACAAGAAGCTGACATATGATTAAATGACTATAGAAAAAACGATATCAATATTTTACAATGGTATTGTTCACAAATGTCAATTGTCAAAAAATACAAAAAAAGACAGTTGGCTGCTCCATCTCATCCACTTGCCATCCCAAATCCCCCCGCACTAACGTGTTCCCACCCGCCACGCGACGGGGGAGAGATCTCTGCAGAGTGAAACCTCCCTCAAGGGTCATCTCCAGTGCTTAGGGCCGCAAAGTTCCAGCATCGTGAGTTACCTGCACGAGTGGGCGACCACCGCAGCGTTCGGGCGGGGCGCGGCGGAGGGCTGCGATACCGAAGTACTACAGTATTGGGATGGGCGGTTGAACGGGTTTGAACGCCTTCACCGTTAGACCATTACAGTCGAGAATCCTATCAGCATTGACAACTTATATACCCTTCCCTTCAAAATGTGGCTGGTGGGGCTGTGTTGGGGCGCTACAGTGGATGACACCTGTAGTTTCAGTGGATCGTCAGTGAACAGCTTCGATTTACCCTCCAACACCACTGCAGTCGCATTGCGATCACAATTACACAGCACAACCATGTTTCAATAACAACGAGCTCGTTCGACTTCACCAACGACTTTCTACCATCAATTCCTCCAAAACACTCCTTACAGCCATGGTTGACCATTGAACATACCTCAACCTGTCAAAATGCTCTCAACATCGCCCCGTCTTCTCATTCGACATCCCTCTCCAACAACCGCCGAATTCACTGTCACGACTCTCCGGCCGATACCTCCAGCTCTACATACACTACTCACCATCTCTCGAATCCTCCTCTCGATCTTAGCGCTTCTTCTACTCCACGCGCGCCTTACTCTACATCCGTTCCTCGCCTACGCCCCTCCCTCTCTTCTCAAGATCATACCAGCTTCATACCTCCGTGCACCAACCTCGACCGCCGCTCTTGCGCAAAACATACCTCTATCTGTCCTCGTTCCTGTGAGTATAGCTGTGCTATGGCTATCCAGTCGAAGAGGCTACGCCAGCGAGAGCATTCTCGTCATGAGAGGCTTGGGTGTGCAGACCAGCGAAAGTCCAGGGAGCTACCTTGCGGGTACAGCCACGAGGTTCATACCGACCGAGAAAATCCAAGACATTCTCGTCAATGAAGCGTTTCTTGGATTTGAGGTGAGATACTACCTCATTGTCATAGTCGAAGGTGAGGATGATGTGGTGGTTGTATTTCCAGGCTTGCTGCCACGACGAAAGATTGTGGAAGAAGTTTGGAGGGGCGTTCGGCGGTGTTTGTATGAGCAAAGAGGAGAGGATAAATCACTGGGCTGAAAGGCACTATATCCATAGAGGAACGTTTGCCACATGGATGGGCCCATTATACGATGATATGATTTAATTCTTTATTTATTTATATCCTGAAACGCATCATGCGATGTCTACTCATCCATGGCCTCATCTGCCTTTCGCTTTCCAATACCCTTCTGGTTTCGCATATCTTCTGAGCTAGTATACCCCTTTCTTATAGCATATCTCTCATTTTGCTCTTCAGGAGACTGCAGCTTAACCTTTTGCAGCAAGGGCACGTAGCGGCCACCCATACGGCCACCGTTACCACCCTCGTAGACAACTACACTGTTCGCCTGCTTGCCCGAGGGCTCAGGGCGAGTGACATGCCTCGAGGGATCTTTGCTGCGCTGTGTAGATACCATTTGCAATAATTGGTTCGAGAGCAACTCATCCAATTTGCGCTCCCGCCAATACGCCCACATACCATCCATGACACCAAAGGGGCCAGGCTTGCTGAGCGCAGGATCATCTGCAAGATACACCCAGTCAAGGCCATCGGTCTTCTTGGCCGCGGGATCGACCGGGGTAGAATCTGTACCAGGGAAGATGCAGTCCCAGAGCACTAGAGGCACTTCGTCTGCCATGACATAGTTAGGCTTGCAGGGGTTGGCTTTAACGTCGAGCAGAGTCGTCACAACGTCAGGCGCCTCCAACTTCTGACCTGCAAGGAAGAGTACAGCAACCATGTGACGAATCTGGTGCCACAAGAAAGCAGACCCTCGAACGTTGAACGAGTACACCTTGGGGTACACAGTACCGTCACTGGGCAAGCCTCCTGCAGGGACATACGTGGATCCAGAAACATATGGCAAAGCTGAGCTGACGTCCTTGACCTCTTCGATTTCAGCCTCGTAAATTGTGCGAACAAAGTTTGTGATCTGCTTTCCAGGGTCGATCTTGCAAAAGTTGCGGAAATCATGCTCTCCTTCGTATCGCTTAGCAGCCTCGCGCATCGCCTCGATGTCGAGCCAGCCGTTCCTTGCACCACGAGCACTGGGTTCAGGAGTGAAAGCAGGTTGTGTAAAGAAATATCGGTATTGACGCTCGCGGCATGAGAAACGAGCAGAGAAGTCTGGTGGCGGAGAGGGGCACCAGGCGAGGATGCGAATATCAGGGGGTAGAACACGGTTAAGTAGTCGAGGATATTGAAGCTCATCTTTGATATCATCGAAAGGTGGTGTATCCTCTACAGGTTCCTCTTCTGCATTCTCTCCCAGCTTTTCGTCAACGACCATTGCCTCGCCTGCTTCACTTAGACGCCTTTGCTCTTTAGGCAAGGGTCTGTTACTTCGAACTCGAAGGCCGATGACTTGACCAAAGGCGCTGACTCCTTTATCTGTGCGACCACACTTTGAATATTCGCAGCAGTCAAAATCGACAATTCGTTCATCTTCAGGAAAGATGAGGCATGCTTTTGTGAGAGCATTCCATAGTTCCTCCTCGATTGATGGAGCGTTGGCCATTGCTTGGAACTCAAAGCCACCGTAATTCTTGCCTAGATACGCAAGTTTCAAGGCGATAAATCGTGTAGAATATTTGCTGGGATCCATCTTTCTCTTTCCCTTTGGTTTTGTCTTCTTGGCTTCATCTCCCTCTTCATTTTCAGGCTGGATCTCAGGTACAGGTTTTGGCTCTGGAGCAGGCCGATTTCTGAGTTCAGCCTCGAGTTCCTTGACTTTCTGAATGAGGCCGTTTTTGGTCCATGACTGATAATTCGACTCTGCAGACATGGCGAGGTGCTTGGTGCCTTGAGGCTGAACAGGAAGTTTTGGAGATTCACCACTTGATGATTTTTTCAATTGAGGTTTAGATTGCGAGACCTTTGGAGTTTTGGCTCGGCTGGCTATACCTTCGAGCGAAGTTTGACGCCCAAGACAACGGCTAAAGGGTCTCATGAAGTTGGTGGGTTCCAATTTTGGGCGATTATATGCAGACCCGTCAGAGTTAACAAGTGGAAAAGGGCTTTGCTGCAGTTCAAGATGTGGCTGGTCTGAGTAAGTGGCTGTGCTTGACTCGACGCCACAGTTGGGGGTCGTACTGATAAGTTACGTACAGCTCTCATCTCATCTCTATCTCTGGCCTTCATTTAATAGACGCCATATCTGCTCTTGTCGAGCTGGTCCATTTTCCGTACATCAAACTTGAATATAAACATATTAACGACTTTGGCACTCTCGCATGCAAAATGGACCCCGAGGTGATCAAGATTCTCCTTGTAGGCGATGAAAAGTGCGGCAAGACGACCTTTCTCTCGTATGTAGTCTAAATTCCTCTATAGATTCCTCGACGAATCATACTAAATCCATATCCTTAGCCGACTCAGTGCAGGTGAAAAAGTCAACCCGATTCCCATGCTCCGTGATATGGATCAACCTTTTATCTTCGGTATTCAGACAGGAGGCAAAAAGGTTCAGTTCGAGTTCTTCGACACATCATGTCCTGACAACTGGAGAACCCTTGACCCTGATGCCATTGTCATTTGTTACGACATCAGCCAACGGTTGAGTCTGATTAATATGCAGAGATATGTAAGTGCGCTATAAACGGTACCGAGCATGCAACTCAGACTTGATAGTGGAAGGACGAAATCAAGAGATCGTTTCAACGCATCGATACCCTTCCCCTTATCATCCTCGGGCTGAAGCGTGACCTGAGATCGGAGCAAGATCCAAACGGAATTATATATCCGCAAGAAGGATACCAGGTTGCGCAGACTCTACGGGCCGATCGATATGTTGAGTGTTCGGCGGTGACGGGTGAATTGTTGAAGCTAGCGTTTGAAGATCTGTGCAAGACGGCCATGACTCCGACAACGGGCGCAAGCAGCCAGAGCGCAAGCACATGCGCAGTAATATGAGATTTGAGAGTCGCGGATACTGTGATAGAGTAGTGGGAACATGAGTTGATAATTAGTTATTATATTGGTGGGCTGGGAGCTCAGGCAGCGGCGTCGTTCATAGAAACATCAGCGCCCTCTTCCTCAGCACCCTCTTCCGCAGCCGGGAATTGGCCGAGGACTTCAGCGATGATGTTGACCATGGCTTCCTGCTGCTCCTCGCTAAATCGCTCAGACATCTCCTCTACAACAGTATTGAGAGCAGCGACTGAGGCGGGGCGCAGGTTGATGATCATGACTACTTCACCCTTGGCGAGGTTGTAAGGCCGTAAGCGTTCAAGAAGTCTGGAAATGCATCCCTCGGTATAGGGAAGTGGTTCTTGACTCAGAGGGCCAGGGTTTGTGCGAAGATACTGGAGGAGCTGTGAGGAGCGTCAATTGCGTTTCTGGGCATTAAATTTGATATGAATGAAAGAAAAAAAATCTTACCTCGCGAACGACCGTCTCGAGATTTGGGGGACCACGGCGCTTGGCATTTTTGTATCGTTCGCGCTGTTCTGATACGTGCTGATACACCTCGTAATTTGTGAGAACAGCCGATTGCGCCTCAAGGATCTTCATGGTGAGTGGTGAGTGAGCTCATGCAACGAGCTGTGAGATTGATATGAAGCATTGAATTGAATGAAGGTCTAGATCAAATAGTGGAGCCCAGTATCGCGAAAGAATGATCTGGCGCTGACCAATCAGAGGATCAGAAGTTTCGACAAGTCTAATTCAGCGGAGGAGTTTCAACTGATGTAGGCCTGGAACGTGCTGTAATTCTTGTGCGACACTGGAGGCTTCCATTTTCTTTTCTTTTTTTACACTGCAGCTTGTTCTTTCTCGATTTGGCTCCTGCTACCTTGTGTGAATTTGGGAGCGGGCTCTTATTGGGCAAAGCTAATACTTGAAGTTCAACGCAGTGTGCTTTTGCATGTGAGTCTGGGCTGTCTGGCTAAAAGCTGGGGAAGAGTTTGGACACACGTCAGAGTGCATCACTTTATGCTTTTCCTTTCTTTTCTTTTTTCCCGTCCAATGAATTCTTATTCTATATCGAACCAATAAGAGGTTCTAATTGTTGTGAGAGAAACCGAGAGATATCCGCTAAGGTAGCTAGGGGAAGAAAGAAAACTCAGGACCTTAACCCTAAGTGATAAAAATATTTAGTTAAATTTATCCTAAGCTTAGGAGACTCTTTATTAAGTTTATTTCGATACCTTATATCAAGGTTTAGTATTTTCTTGCCCCTGCAGGGTCAGGCAGGATCTTGAGCATGTACCGGTAGCGGTAGTAGGCATGTACAGGATCCAATAGGGAGTCATATGATGCCCAATGGCATCATCTAACGGGACAATATGTCGAATTAATCAAATTATCTGTCTTAGCTCTTTGTGTGTCACTATGTTCGAAGAAGGAGGTCGCGTGCATCTCCGCTGGAAGAGGCATGTCATGCATGCAAGCCACTGTTCCAGAACAAAGGGTGACCGATGACGGACATTTTAGAATAACAGAAAGCTAGAAGCCTCGACAGGTTCCCGGCTGAGACAATGGTCATGTTTGGTGGTACCTCGGCGTGAAATTTGTACATGGAAGGATATCTATCCATAGGTCCTTTAAGCCGTAGTAGTTTTTACTCAAAGAACAGAACTAAAGAGAATAGTTGCTGGGCTGTTCTTCTGAGATTTGGGATGGTACAGATCAAATGACTGACAACCCCTGCCAGGCTGAGCATCCAAATCCAAGCAAAAGAGTTCATTGGCACCTTATTATTCGCGGCGTAACGGAAAAGGTTGTCTTGCGGGAGGGCCGAGTGTTCCTCTGCCCATGGAATACACATACAAAACTTGATATCTAAACCAAGGGAACGGGATGTTCGGGTTACAGAATGGCGGTATGCAATAGCTATCCCTGTTTGGAGACACTTTTGTTTTTATCTCTCATACATATATCCATGTCCATGGGGGTTCTTAAGGTAGAACGGAAGAGTTCCAGATGCCGCCCTGACTCTGGAGTACCCCTGGACACATGAGAATTGGCGGGGGTGGGACCAGTTACCCCTGTATAGATACCTGTGGCTTTTCGAGTTGAAAGTCAATTATATCGAGAGATATTGGAAGAAATCTCATATACAACATGGCCAAGACAAGAACTTGATACAATTCACAGTACAAGAGAAGAGTGAGATATCCCAAAGTATCAGATATATCCAAATCGCAAAGTATCAAGACGTCAGTTGTGTCTAGGTTACTGATTCGCAAGTTTACCCTGTGGGAATGTCAATTTGGCGGGTGCCACCATGTCATCATATTTTTGGTCGCTCGAGGTTCCCCGATCACCTCATTACATCCAATACACAGTACATGCTCCAACGTTGATTCATCCATTTACAAGCCCAACTTTGACAATGAGCTCAACGGGCACTTTCTGATTTGGCCATAAACTCAACCTCTCCAACCTCACTCTCTCCCACAAAATATAACTGCTCACTGCCTACAAAAGCATTCAGCATCTCACACAATGGGTCTGTGATCTTCTTTCAATCTCCCCCATTATCTCCACTCCTCCACCCGGGGGCTGCCCGCCGTCGTAACGACCATCGCGCGCCATCCTCGACTATTATTTCGTCGATTACCGCTTGGCTTGGCTGTTGTTCTTCTCTTCTGGGAGTCTCCCCTCCGTCAAAAGCTTCCCCTTGGAGACAAATACCAGCTGGCTACAATTATTGTCGAGCGCCTGATAGTCAATACCATCTGCTCGAAAAATTACCTATACAGCCTCCGACACCGGCAGACCGTCTGTTTACTTGGAGATCCCTGCCCTGTCATCTGGCTTCTGAGCACTAAGCACTGAGCCTGAGCCGCCTGCTTCAGCACAGCACAGCACAGCACAGCACAGTGACGTCGGTTTGGCCCTGTCCGACTCTCCTGTGCGTCAACTTCGGCCGTGGATCCCTGTTGGTCCGCCAAAACGTTTTATCTGACACAGCCATCCAGATTCCCCAATTCCGTCAATAACAGGCATCGGTTACTGTACAGCGTTCACGGCTTCACACTGCATTGCCGTGCCGTACCGGACACTGCTTGCTTGCCAGGCCAGGCCAGGCCAGGCTAGCCAACTCTCGCCAGCACAGTTCGACACTTGAACGGCCTATTTCCAATCACACCTCCGCTAAATCCACAAGCTCTCCACTCCACACACTACACTGCCGTTGCTGCGCTCCCTAACTTAGAAGCCGGGGCTGCCATCGACAGAGGCCGAGTTTAAAAAAAATTCACAATAGGACGTCAACACAGTTGAAGCTTGCAACCTTTCAATCCAGCCTCAGGTTCCATCTCGACTGGCTTCAGTCTCACTCTGACCTGTTTCGGATTGTCTCAGGTCTTCTCCATCTCGTCCTTGTCTCATCAACCGCAGTCGAGACTTCATTCCACCGCTTTAGAAGCTCTTGACTCGGTCTCGGTCTCGTTTCCCCCCTCAGAGGAAGAGAAAAAAAAAAACTACGTACTCATCCCCCTCCGATTCGGGGCCCCTCCACATCCGTTTTCCGCTTCCGTCCTTCGCCGCATCAAAACTTTTTGCTCTTCTAGCCGACAACAACCTTCACCTCTACCACAAACCGACACATCCTCACCTTCACCATGGTGCGCAATATTGTTGTTCTGGGAGGTAACTCCCACCCGCAACTCACAGAAAATGTCTGCCAAATTCTGGGTGTTCCGGCGAGCAATCGCATTCTTGGAAAATTCTCTGGCGGAGAGAGTCGCTGCGAAATCAAGGACTCAGTCCGCGGCAAAGATGTCTACATCATACAATCTGGCTCCGGCAACGTGAACGACAACCTCATCGATCTCTGTATCATGATCTCAGCCTGCAAGACTGGCTCTGCGAAACGAGTCACCGCCGTAGTCCCACTCTTCCCTTACTCGCGACAACCCGACTGGCCCTATAACAAAGCCGGCGCACCTTTGTCGCAGATCTCTGGCTCCTCCAAAGACTACACATTTGAGAGTGTCCCTCCCACACCTCGTCCAGGTGGCCCCAAGTCAGCTGGCCTGCCCAATGGTGTCAACAATTTGACCGAGAAGCTCTCGAAAACAGCTCTCGCAAACGAGGGCGCGACAAATGGTGCTAACGGCACTAATGGCATCTTCAGCACTCCTCGCCGCTCAGACACCATCTCGAGCAGCACCTCTGAAGCCCGTGGACACCACGCAGAGAACTCGACCTCTTCCCAGAGGAACGCCTACACTACCCACGACTATGAGAACCAGTCCAACATCTCAGCTTTCCAGCCTAAGCCTGGTTACAAGCAGTGGATTGCTCAGGCTGGTACTCTCGTTGCTGACTTGCTCACCTGCGCCGGTGCCGATCATATTATCACGATGGACTTGCACGATCCTCAGTACCAGGGCTTCTTCGACATTCCTGTCGATAACCTGTACGGCAAGGCGCTACTCCAGAACTACATCCAATCTCAAATCCCTAATCACCACACCGCTGTCATTGTGTCCCCGGATGCTGGAGGTGCAAAGCGAGCTACTTTGATTGCGGACAGTCTCAAGACTGACTTTGCTCTGATTCACAAGGTAATACCACAGAATTCTGATTTTGCTGCTTTTGAAAACTCATGTCTTGCTACAAAGGAGCGACGGCCCATTCGATTTACCGAGCATCGCAACGCCAGTATGATGCTAGTTGGAGATGTGTCAAACCGCATCTGCATTCTAGTTGACGACATTGTCGATACTGGTAACACGATCACGCGTGCTGCGAAGCTCCTGAAGAAGGAGGGCGCTACTCAAGTCTATGCCCTCGTCACCCACGGTGTCTTCAGTGGCGACGCTATCGCTCGTATCAATGCTTCTGCCATTGACAAGATGCTCGTTACCAACTCTGTTCCTCAACACGAGCATCGTCGTCTTTGCCCCAAGCTCGAGATACTCGATATCTCGGCCGTTTTTGCTGAGGCTATCCGTCGTGTTCATCACGGCGAGTCTATCAGCGTCCTTTTCCAGCACAACTAGAGTGTTGGGAGTGCACTTACGGTTTGTCAACAGAATTTCATCTACTCAAATCACATGAGGGCTCGTTTCCTCATGAATAGCACCACGTCGAGATTACTGGGTACCCGTGTTTCCACGGGGCATTTTCCTCTGCCACGGATGTCGCAAGTTTTATCCCGAATTGCGGCGCGCTGATACGATCTGGGGTATTTTCGTTTGGAGTTTTCCGGGGAGCTTCTGCATCATACTGCATTCGCCGTCCGCCAGATTTGGTTTGCCGGCGTTCTTCTTTTTCTAAAAATTTCCCATTTACACTCATCGAACAACATCGATCAGGTACTTGGACCAGCACACGACAAGTGTGCGACGAAGATTATGGGAGGGTGGGATTTGGTTGAACGACTGCAGCGCGGGTTGGGGCACGGGTTAACTTGCTTTCTGCTATGCTGCACAATTTCACCTATTCCTTAGCCTGGACTATCGTGTTCTCCTTTTCCTGGGACCTAATTCTTCTCTTTGCTCTACACAATCTTTCCTAAACATCTGTCTTGGGGTAATACCTGTATTTCTTGACCTTTCGAGGTTGGAAAAAAAGAGTGGTATGTTTGGAGATATAAACCAAAGGACATTTCTCGGAGATTCGGTTCTCTCATCCCAGTCCTGCACTGCACTGCAAACGCATAGAAGTAAAATCAAAACGTAGACATTTGGATCAACCAAACAAAGTAGACAGGTGCTGGCCTAGTTGCTGTGCTGTGACGGGAGACTAGGTCGGCGGTTCAGTTAGCCTTGCAAATGGCGATGCTGTCAAAAAGTTCAAGAAATAAATATACAAAAAAAATGTTAAATATGTCACTTCATGCTGTTCCGGAATGTCGATCGTACGACGAAAACTACAGTAGATAGTTATATCACCAGTCAAATGAATAGTATATTTGTGAAGAGAATCATAGTAGAATTGGCTTTTATTGCTACCTGTAATCTACTAATTCGATGTCCTGAGTCTGGTTCTCAGCCAATTTCCCCGTTGGAAAAACAAGAGTACTCATAACTCGTAATTCATGGCAAGGCGGGCACACAAAATTTATATCTATCAGAAAGGGGTCCCTAATTTGTTGATTCCACTAAGTCTCCGTAACGTTACTCATGGATTGCAACATCTGAAGATCGGAAGGGATCTGCCACCCATGGGCTGCAGCCGCTCGTCGGAACGCATCCACAGCCTCGAACATACTGTAGTCCATTGTCCCCAAACCTATATGACGGGAAATTTCGAGACGAGCTGGACGGTCCCTTTCGCAGAGATTCAATCTGACTTCAAGGAAAACCTTTTCCAATGAAAGAGCCGGGGACCAGCCTGAGTTTGTGAGCAGCTCTGAGCATATAGCGCCGCCAACGGTGACATGACCTCCACCTCCTTGAGCAAAAGGTAGAAA
Source organism: Fusarium verticillioides 7600 (assembly GCF_000149555.1). Classification (NCBI taxonomy): domain Eukaryota; kingdom Fungi; phylum Ascomycota; class Sordariomycetes; order Hypocreales; family Nectriaceae; genus Fusarium; species Fusarium verticillioides. The sequence continues at coordinate 2,401,518 of NC_031681.1, forward strand.
GCGAGGCCGTACCACTCGAACAAAAGGAGGCGATATCGGAAAAGAAGCACCAAATCGAAGCTCGAGCACGATGCTCGAGCATCCATGACTGGCCATGTCTTTGGCAAGTGGTAAGTCCCTGTCGAAACTGTGAAGCTCGACGAACCAATGAAAGAGATTATCCAGCTTGTCAAAGTCAATGTACCATCCCAGCGTGGCTAAGTTGGTCTTGGACTGGGTCTTTTGTAGGTCTTTGATCTGGCCGTTGAGTGCGCGTAGAGCAGCTGGTGACGATGATGCCCACGTAGGCTCAGCGAGCTTAGGAAGAGAATCAATGTCAAGCTGACCTGGTTGAAATGGTGTTACATCGTCAGGTCCCCGTTGCGCTTCACCCAGACCCGAGTCTGTAGACGTCCGCCGTCTTTTTCGTGTTCCCACCGACTGGAGAGCATCACCCTCATCATCCGAGGCTAGCAGAACATCGATATCATCACTTGTCTCCGGGCTTTCCAAAGAGTCTGGGCCGTTGAGATCAGGGCTTCCGTTTGAATCCGAATCATCGACAACGATAGGATGGCCTATGGATGAGCCCGGGCCATTCTGCTGGTCTTTTCCGAGTGCACGCCGGCGAGATTTTGGTATGGCTGATAGAGGGATATGAACTGGCTGCGTTCCATGAGTTAGTTTATAAGCAGGGTCTTGTTCGATATAGTCCTCGCCCTGCACCCTCTCAGAAAACATTCTTTCACAGGATGGGGAAATCGAGGGTTCTGGTTGCCGTAGATGGGTTTGGACAAAGAGATAGCGGCACTGTATCCAATCGATCCTGTTGACGACGAAAAATGGATTCGTTGACACAAATTGAGATGGACTATTGACGATCTCACACATGCTGATAGCACTCGTGGCCTTCAATGCTGAGCTTGGCCACACTTTCGTATTTTCACGGTCGGAATATGCGAAACTAGTATCGAAATCTCTTGCCAAATAAACGCCGTCCCCATAGGCACGGCCATGAAGTGTGTTAGAAAAGTCAAGACCGGTTCGGATGATACTATGCCAGTTGGAAAGAGGGCTTCCATGCCATGCAAAGAGTGTTTGGTAGGTTTTACCGGTTCGAAATCTCGGTATTTTCTGTAGCTCATCGAAGAAAATGTGTTCCTTTTCAGGAGAACCCTGGGCAAAGCGAAACTGCATCCACTGGTGGTCCGCGCTGCGGGAACGTCTGCTGCTGGCGCTGCTATTCTGTGTTTGTTCCTTTGCTGCAGATGCACCAGTAACTGGGTTGTCCAGTACAATATGTGACCTATTCGAGGCAACGATCCAATTCAGCAGACGGAGTGTTGACCCTTCGATTCCTCTCCAGGAGGATAGCTGGCGCCCGGGTACCTCTATGAGGTATTGTCTCATTGTTTGCACGGGTGGGATGCAACTTGCCATGAAGCAAAGTGCTTCATCACGATGCACAATTTCAAGTTCATCGATGTCTTGACCATACTTGTGAATCAATACTCTTACACCACCCGGGGTAGGTTGAGTGACTTGATTCACAGAAATTTCTGGAGCTTCCTGTCCGATGGTTTCAAGACTCGTGAACGTATGCATGACCTTGAATGTAAAGTCGGTATCGATGCACGATTCGATATAACATAGATGTTTTTCGCGCTCTGAACACCTCATTAGTCTTCTTGTCCAAGCCGATACTTGAAATTATTTTGCAGGCTTTCGGTTTCACTTACGTCTTCTCATGACTGGTGCCTGCGAATCCAGCGTGTTGGCTCCAGGGACGTAAAGCATCAGCCAATGGCCCGCTTTGATAGTTCTACAGGTATGAAGGTCTTTGGATTCAAACCTCAACAGGCCAGTTTTGAAGTAAGCATCTGCGCTGACCGGGGTAGAAGCACTCGGTGTGAAGGCTGACGAGGGACACTTGAGACCCAGTCCTCTGGGGAACTCGCGGAGACGGGAGCGAATGACAGCAGCATAGAAGAAGCTCACAAGAAGGTCGACCACGTATGGGTTGTTGATAATCTCGTGTTCGATGCTCTGGCCGAAACCCAGGGACAAATACTGGTAGAGACAAAGCTCATTCTCGCAAACGAAAGGTTTTATGGCCTCAAACCCTCCTTTTGCTCTTCGATGGCAAACCAGACAGTACTTGGTGCATTTGATCAACCTCTGGAGGCCGAATTGCATCGCAACAAGAATAATGTTGAGCTCGTCTGCATTGCTTGACAGGTAATCATGCCGAAGGAACTCGAGCTCGAACAACTCATCAGATGACTCTCGGTCCTGACAGACAATTGTGTCTTGAGTGTGATCTAACATGTCTCTCGAATGGTGACCTAGGCTCAAGTTGTATTCCAGTTCTCGTGCTTCGTCCCACGATATTCCTTCTGATCTTCGCAGCCGTAGAAGAGCTGGAAAGAAACGGTTAAGGAGTGCGTCAAGAGACAATGACATAAAGAGCGGAATAAAGGATCCAGTGCTCTCTTCGTCCCCGTCTTTTAGCATTACTGGATCTTCCGCTCCTGTAAACATATGTCTCATGGATTTATAACTTGGCCGCGGACTGCTGCATTTACCAAGTTTGAAGCTCATCCGAGACTGGTCGGGAGAAAGACGCTGGAAATCTAATGCATGAGGATAAGTAGATGGCAGCTTGCAAAGCATGACGATGTTTTCTGTCGGCTCAATACCCCAAGCTTCCAGGGCATCTTCAGGGATTCCGAGTTTGCATACTTGAATAGAGAGCGAGAAGATACCGAAAGACGACTGGCGTATTTCTTCGAGGGGGATGGAGATGCAGAACCCCTCTCGTTTGGCTTCTCGCAAGTGACGCTTCAAACGTATCATTGATTCTGGATCATCGGCTTCAGTGGCGTGCTCCGCGGCAGATGTGCTAGGTAGTAATGGGTCGATATCTATCTCATCGAACTCGGCTTCATAGAAGGAGTCATCGTCATCGGAGAGTATATCATCATCATCTGATTCTTCGCCGTAATAGGGTGTCTGTGAAGTTGGGTCTTCGGAAGTGCTCAGCTTTTTAGCTAGCATCCCAGATATCAATGTGATGGCATCAGCGATAGTAATGCCATCGGTCAAGCTAGAGGTCTCTTCCAGCCACTTCTCTAAGTCTTTTGGTGTTTCTGAGGAAGTGAAGATCATGAAGCCCGGGTGTTTTGGGTACGAGTCTGCATCCTTTGATAGGGCTTGGAGGTCGATGGAAGGTAGTTCGGCTCCGTGTTCTGCTTCGGGCGTATAAGTGAAAGCCATCTCTCCCTCGGAATCGCCCTTGTGCAGATTTGATACATTAGGGAAGCTATCAAGAGCTTCTATCGCGGCCCTGAGGTCGAGATTGAATTGCTTGAGACCCATGGCCCCCCTCTCTCTGTTTATTGTTGTTGAAGGGGGGAAGGGAAGAAGGGAAGTTGGAGGGAGAGGATTCTGGAATTCTGGGGGAAAGGAAAGATGACCTTGTGCCGAAATCTGACAGGTTCTGCCAAAGTTTGTTTATTTAATGCTCCAGCCATAGTTGACTGTGGTTGAAAGCCTGTGTCACGAAAGAACCCACCTTAGTACCTGAGCTCGATGGAGAGGGAGCGTGAAAGAGACGGGACGTCCACTACTCGGGTGGTAACAGGGCTGTTGCTGCCTGCCACTGTCACTGCCACCTTAGTCATTCAGAGACTCTAAAATGATAGGGCCAATGAGAGCAAGGCTATTCTGCTGCTCAAAGTATCGGCCACATCATCAGGCAGTGGTGATACGAAGAGCGTTTGATGGATAAACTCACTTGATTTTATTCCACGTCTTTAACTACACGAACGCTCATATCGTTTGACATTGTGGATGGTATCAATATCCGTTCATCAATTATATATGGACCTGGGTCTAGTTAGCTTCGATAGGCAGCTAAGAACCCCCCCTGCTCAGCCCTACCAATGACGTCTAGGGCAGCGGACATTTATGGCAATGGCTTTGAACTATGTTGGCAGATAAGATACGGGCTCTTGAGGACCCATAGCTTGGGGCCTGTGATATTGTCATACAGTCAGTGTGAATTTGTGTAAGTACGACGGGTACGCCTGCAATAATCCCCCTTTGATCATTTATTGATCTGTATACCTTGATGTTTGCCTTTCTGAGCCTTGGCTTATTGAAGATTCAGAGAGTGGAGAGCTAGAGTTTCGGTGGATCCAAGTAGAACCCACTCTAGTTTCAAGCTCTCTAGAACACAAACATTTCCTATAGGTTAGATAGCACTCTGTTGCTCAACCGAGTCCATGGTAGTCAAACAGCAGTAGCCTGGAGGATAATGGTATATTTTTGTGCTTGTTTGTGTTGCGAAGAAAGTTAATGGTCAGAATACTCAGAGTTCTATTCCGGCTGTTTTCTTTCACCAAAGACCTCTCTCTATCCACTCAAGCTCCAGGTGACAACCCTGGTAGATGGCTTACATGAGTTTGGTGGCTCTATCTCCAAGTGAATGGCTGTATAATCTCAAACAGGTACACGAATCTATAAAATGCATTGATGTAGATCGATTGGCAATCAAATCTTGACACCTTCGCTAATCCATTGACACTATTGACGAGACTTTGCCATGTCTTATCGCGTGACTCTCGCTCGTCTCACCCATGGACCCTTGCCCAACCCCTGCCACAATGGAAGGGATCACACCTCAGTACTACCCGGGATGGGCTGCTGCCTCTGTCAGCAATTCTCGTATTTGACTGTCCCTTCCCCTCCTTCATTTTGCGACAACAAATAACTCCTCTCCTCTCCTCTACTCTACTTCATCCTCTACATAGTCGCATGTGCATGTTGTATCCTCTCGCTTCCTATAATATCATCGAAATGCTTCTTTGACCGTGAGAATTGGCGTGTCTCGACCAATCCTTCGCTGCCCTTCGTTTCATCTTACATCAACAGCAAACGCATCCCACCAGCTTCATCCGTGATAACCGACTACCTCATTGACCAATTGGCCCAATGGCGATAAACATCTTTTACGGCAGACAACGCCGCTTCGTGTCTCGTCGCTTGACCTATCTCGTCCTCGTTCTCATTGTCTTCGCCTATTCAACCTTGACCCTGCTGTCTCCAAATGGCGCCCAAACCGATGCTGCCGAAGATGCCGCAAAAGCAGACGCTTCTAGCAAGATCAAGACGTCTGTCGATGGTATCCGTCACTCGCTCAAGAAAGGCGTGACGGAGCTGAACCCGTTTCGTGGTCCTGCCCATCCACCACCGACTCGAGCACAAGATTCATACCAAGGCACTTCTTGGTGGGCTGATTGGAAGTGGTTATCTGTGCCGTTCTCCAGCTCCCTTACCCTTGATGAGGATAGAGCACTGCTTCCCCCGCTCCAGGATCGCCCATTCATTTATTGCTACTATGATGCAACGGTTAAGAAATCGAGGGAAGAAAAAGATGCTGACAGCGATCTTCTTCTGACCTGGCGTCGCGCTTGGTGGGCTCAAGGTTTCCGACCAACCATTTTGGGTTCGTCTGAGGCCACTGGAAATCCGATGTATCAGGAACTTCAACGGCTTGAGGTTCAGCCCGAACTAAAAGCCGAACTTATGAGATGGCTCGCTTGGCAATCTATGGGCACTGGCATGCTGGTGGATCATACACTGCTTCCAATTGCACACACTGAGGATCCTCTCTTGGTTTTCCTCCGAAGGGGAGAATATCCTGCCATGACCAGGTGGAAAGGCCTCGAAAGTGCGCTGTTTGTAGGCCCTAAGGAAGAAGTCACAAAGACTATCCGGATAGTGATGGACTCGCTTCCACTGAAAGCTGCTAAAGATGTTATTGATGCATCAACAAAGAGTCACTTCAAGGTTGACAAAGCACAAACTGCGCTGGTGCATTATAGCCCAGAGATCATCAAAAAGCAATACCCAAAGGTCCATGACAGTATCACTAATGGAAGGGCAAAAGGGTTAGGAGCTCTCAATCGGCTTATCAACGCCCATCTTCACGCTGCATGGCAGAGTAGCTTCCCCCAAGGCATTGAGGTCCTCAAACCCTTTCCTGAGCACACCACCGAGATGGTCACACAGGCCTTGAAGCTTGCCGACTCCTTAGCCTTTTGCCCCGACAACCCCATCCCGTCATCATGTCCTCCTGGTATTTCAAGCTGCGCACACTGTGCCGCTGGCACCACATCTATGAAGGTCACTACCCCTGAGCAATATCAGAACACGAGTGGTGCATTTGCAATTGGCACAGTTCCTCATCCTTGGACACTTGCGACTTTGACAAGCTTCAAGGAGAAGGTGGACGTCAGTTGGATCCGTAAGGAGGCACCTCGAGACCCTTGGCTTGAGACTATCACAAAACTGCTTTTAGGCTCCAAGGTCTCCAGTAATTCGCGAATCATGCACTTCAAACAGGCTGTGGCCGGTGAACATGCCCCTACTCATGCACTGTGGCTGTCGGCTGAAACTGACATTCCCCCGGATCTGGAGTGGTACTTCGGATTTCGCATTCCCAAGGGTTTGGGAGAGACATATATGGCTATGAACGGCAAAATCGAGCAAGGACCCATGGCAGGAAAGGCCAAGGCTGATAAACCAGCAAAGGTCGAGCGTACCGCGAAGGCTGATGTCGACACAAGGCCTGAGAAGCCTCAGCCTCGGCCAGAGGATACCCCAAAGGAGAAGGTACTCACACCGGAGGAAATGCAGGCCAAAGAAAAATCTCTCCTGGAGCGTGCCAAGAAGATTGTTGCGCTCAAGAAATCCACCGATAATACTCGACTACGAGCATCGCTCGAGGCTTGGAACTTGGCTGACACAGAAGCCTGGAAGTTCGCGCGTGCTTTCCTCGCCCGTCGCAGCATGGAACGGATTGAGTGGGAGAAGGAGGAATCCAAGTATAGCGGCGGTGCTGGCTCTGAGAAGGGACGTAATGCTTGGAGTCGTTGGAAGGATTATTCGAAAGAGCGAGAGTAAGGGTTTGGCCATCTTCGTGATTCGACACTACACAACCCCTCGACAACACATTTGGTTTGCGGCGAATGGACTCGGGCGTTAATGGGATTATAGTAATGGCAATTGAGCAGTGGTGTCTTTACGGGGTGCTGAGTAGGGGGCTTGTCATTTGACTGGAGTAGAGATGGCCAGGGACTTTGACCGATTAGGTGGTCACTCATGAATTCAAGAACGAAGCTTTCACCACCCGCCGCGAAATGAGACTCAGCACGCCAATCATAAAACGAATGTGTCTGTGAACTAACTACCTACTTAACTGACACCAATGGGTTCCTCGACAGCAGCAACGTCTTCCAGTTACCGCCATCGAAGTCCCTGGCCTCTAAACGCGGACAGTATCACCACCCATCTCACCGCTCAACTCACGAGAGGTCGGGCCACGATGCTCCAGCGCAGCAGCCTTTCCAAGAGTTCCGTTGGTGTACTTGGAAGGATAAGTGCCATTTCCGTTCTGAGCGTGCGCGTTGCTCGTGTAAGAACGAAGAGCAAGACGAGCGGACTCAAGGACCTTCTCAGCGTGGACAACGGCGTCGCGGAGGGCGGTTGCAGTGGGATCCTCGGAGCGGGCGAGCTGCTCGGCACGGAGCTGGATGATGTGTCCGTTGAGCCAGATACCGTCGAGCTGGGCTTGGGTCATGTCGCGAGCACCAGAGATTCGGCCGCGGCAAGAGGGAGTGCCGCAGAGGCAGTCAAAGGGCTGGGCCATATGCCATTCGGTGGAGGGATAGAAGAACTAGACGACTTGTGAGCCATTGAACATGAGATTCGAGGGGGAAGAACAACGAACTGTGAGCTCATCGCCAACCTTGAGACCCTTGGGTCCCACGAGAATGTTCAAGTTTCCTACATCAAAGAGCTGTACCCTTGCGTTAATCACATTGACCCTTTCTGGAGGACGGGGGCGTTCAACATCTGGGGCTTCTCCTTCAAGTAGGTCAACTAACGAGAGTAGGTTCGCAAGAATGGTTAATGTACAGCAAGTCACTGTTCAGGTTGAGATGTGTGTCGCGGCCGGTCTGAACGGTAGCGTAGGTCGGTTCGCTGGCGGGCGTGCAGGGAGGGAAGTCGAACTTTGCGAAAACTGCAAAAGGGGGGAGAGAAACGCGCGAGATGCTCTTGGTGGTGAATTCCTCGGGGTTCACGATGACGACTTCTTGGATGTCGGGGTGAGAGGGCTGGTGCCAATGGGGAGTGAGAGGAGCCATTGTTGGTGGTTTGGTAGCGGGTGAGGCTTGAGTGAGTATGAGTTCAGTATCTGAATGTGTAAGTTGGAGTGAAACTTGAGGGATATTTTTGAGAGGACTTACAACAGAAGTTATATGCGTTGTTGTTGAGGAGGATGTTTTGGAGACGCAGCGTTAGTGAGACCTCGGTCTAAGTGGAGCTAGGTATAGGTAGTAGGTAAGGTTGCTTCTGAAAGATGAACTTGGATCAATCAAATACAAAGGTACAAACGAGAACGAGAGCACAAGGAAATACAAGGATTCTTATTTGGTTTCTCAATAACCTGCTCACAGCTGATACGCCCGCATACGTACAGTAGCTTGTGCTGGGCGAATTCTTTAGCTTAGACTCCGCAGCGCCGAAGTATGCCTAGCCCCCTGTTCGACCCGCCCCGCAAAGACATGGATACTAGCTAGGTACGCCTACGTCAAGTCGGTTGTTCTCTGGATATTCTACGCTTGTCCCTTGGTAGTGGCGGGGTAAAGTGATGGGGCCGAGGAGGACCAAGATCCGGAGTACCGGCAGTGTCTTGCTCCATTCTTTTGTCTACCTACAGAGCTGTAGCTGTAACTGAGATGTAATGCGGCAAGCTATTACCCGCAGGTACTGTCAAGATGGCATGAGATAGTCTGTATCATGAGACCTTGACCAGGGGTGACCTATCAGCATTGAATGTGTCACAGAATGCAGTGACGTGACACGGAGAGGAATGAGTCCAGACCCAGTGGATTGGCTGTTCCTGGACCGTGGGGTTGAAGCTACTTTGCGACGGTTGGATATTGGTGTGGAGGGGTACATTGGCTGACAATCACAAGATGGAGGGGTAACACAGCAGCTCATGATAGCTAATAGGATATAATATGCTTATCATGAGGGATGTGCAGTAGGTAATTGAGCCTATATCGATAGGTGTCGATAGTCCCGGACACCCTATTTCGAGACAAAGCAATATTTCCCGTGGACTGTCTCTCGATAGCTCGGCATGACAGCTGACATCCATTGCATGGGGCTCTCATGAGCCGTGGTCGTGGCTAAGGCGGGCCGAAGTGGTGGGCCGGCATCTCCATCCCTTAAGCCGAGGTACCAGTACGCCTCATCTTCTCACGAGGTGTGAACGACAGTCATACAGCTTTTCTATTATGGAGGTATGTAAGCAATAAAACCGCAAACGTTAGTGGTCAAGGCTTCAAATCCTCTCTTGAAGTGCTGTGTCGGTCGAATCTCCTGTTGAAGGGACAAAGGCAAACACCAAGGTCATGGCATCAACGGTTTAACAAATAAGGTAGGTAGGCAGAACAACATTCAAGAAATGGTGGAGTTGGGTCATTACTGGTCTAGTGAATGCATGCTTGCAATTGCCTACCTAGCATTGAACGTCCAGGGACCAAGTGACGTAGTCCCCACGCCAGCCCCAATAAGGCTTCAGGTCAGGGGACAAGAATAATTGTATTCTCACGGCTCAGGTCATTCTCAGTGCATAAAAATTGTATGACAAAACACTATATCAACAGGTTGAATATCGTGTGTTCTCTATTTTCGCCTCGCTGTTTCTATTGTGTCTTCAAATTACATTATTACGACAAACGCTTCCAAGCTACCCCTCACTCCAACACACGCTCATCTCCTCTTTCCAAAATATCACATAGTGCCACTTCAAGACGAATATATTACACTCGGGTCGAGTAAAGCTGAAGTCTGGACGGAAATTGTTGGGTGTCTTTCCACCAACTCTTCAGGGGGGTTCTCTCTTTGGTGCGTCAACTCTTCTGCAACTGCCCGACAACTTACACTACCCACCACCTCTGGTTCCATATGAGATATGACGCAGGACAGCGACACCGATATTCCATCATTATGTCGAAATGGTTCGAAGAAGTCTCTCATGAAATAAGTTCTTCGCGATGATTGAAAAGTGCACCTCCTTTTACACTACTTTCGTTTCAATTTTATTCGTCAGGATGGGTGAGAGGCACTCCCTGATAACCACAAGATTTCCGCAGGACGATGCCATTCACAACGTTCAGGAAACGCATGATTGGACTATTGTGAGTCTAAACCGTTATGATCTTGGTTGCGGGAGCCCATCGTCCAGACAGTAGTCTCCACTTTGCACTACGCCTGAGTCCAGACGTGTCACAGGGCATGCACTACTAGCCAAGTTTCAATAGATATGCCTGGATCATGACTTCCATCTCTTGTCCATACCACTGGTTCACAATTAGAATAATAGTATGTCTTCACACGCGGAGATCACTTCAGTGTTTGCAGGCTAGGGAGCGGGTGAAGGACTTGTGGTGCAAACCCTAGTGCCCCCTGACTTATGCCTGCATTGCATTATATCGAGAGGAACATGTAGCTACAATTAAAGAAACCAGTCCTGTATCAATCGCCGCAACTAGCTAAGCGTGACATCGAGTCCCTGAATGCAGTATCTGTAGTGTGTGGATGCCCCCCCGGCAGTCTCTCCTGTGATCACCTCGAGTTCTTCACAGTATGCTCTATTTCTTCCCCAGGGATATCATCTCCTGGCACTAAGCAAGGCATTCTCGGAGACCATCAAAGAGGTTTTAATTTTATGCTGTGCGTTGCAATTCACTAAGTCTCTTCTCATCTCCACCTCTGCCCGTGGCCATTTCCTTCCTCTCCACTCTCCCTTCCATCTCTCAGCACATCTCATCTTCAACAACATCATCACCACCCTCGATGTGAGTATTCCCTTGGTGCATTTCCTTTTCCGAATAGCTTCATTCCCTTTATCTCTTCCTTCTCTTCCATATCCCCACTCTCTATCATCCTCATTCGAGCTTAAAGTCGCTACCACGTTCCTGCCTTCGCATTCACTCGAACGTCAGGCGTGCCCGTGGCTCCTTTCATTCCTCTCCTCTTCTCTCTGCACCCTTCTTTCCTGTGCATACTCTAACATTTCATCGAGAATAGATACCGCCTGCCGATATCAACGCCGAAAGTCACTCGATCGCAACTTCTTCCCTGTAACACTTCGCTGTCAGGGCGCTCTCCTCGGAGAGTGGAAGGAGCACCTTCCTTCGGACAGCGACATCACTCGCACCTTCTAACCTCGACCTTAGGTACCGTTAGACTTGAAACCTTTGATCTTTGTCTTTGAGCCCACACGATCAACCCTTTCTCTCCATCATCCTCTCGTTCACCGAGTACCCCCTTGTTTTCTCTCACGACCACACGCTGTTGCACTCATTGTCAATCTTTGTCAGAAAACGTTCACTACCTGGCATTCACATCAAGACATTTCATTCAAGTTGGACGCCTAGTAACAAAGGGCACTGTTCTGTTTGTATCATCTACTGTTTGCTTTTTAGCTGTCAGTACATATCAAGTAAGTTAGAGCTTCCTCCTTTTTCTTCCCCTATGCAGCAGACCTTTTCGCTACCGATCCCGTTGCACTGACGGGAGAGCATTGCTTCGTGGGCTGCTTCAGTATCCAGCACACTGGAAAGTCTCCCAGCTACTACTGCACTTGGTGGATCGCCCCCGGCTTCTCATCTTCATCGGTTCAGCCTTTTCATCTGACGGCGGCAATGCCGTGGCTTGCTTGTTCCTTATTCTTGTAAAAGATGCTCTCCATTTTGATGCAGAAAGGAGTTGGCATTGGCTTCCCACAGGTGTACATGGAATTTTGCTAACTGGACTCTTCCATCGCAGCTGGTTGCTGTCTTTTTACTTGGATCCTTCCAAGATGAGACACATTGCCTATACTGCTCGCGAATTGTTGCGTCTACGCCACAAGCCTCCCCAAAAAGATATCTCCGACAAACTCGTCTCCAAGGTCTTAGAAGACAGGGACTTGGGTAAGTTTACACTCTCCTTTTACACCCACAGCATGAACTTCAAATGTAACATTAAGCAGAAGACATCATCCGCACCCCTTATGTGAACAGCCCATCACTGTCCCTTATTATCGAAGAGGGTAACTCCAGCGACGCTGACGAGATGCATCGACGTCCTGTACAGCAGCTTGACGGCACCGATTCGGATCGCAAGTACCGAGGCCGAAGTGATTCTGAGCTTGGTCGGGCACCGACTGTTGCTCCAGCAGATCTTGCAACCCAGAAATCCGAAGGTTTTCAAAAGTTTTACAACTCTGTTGTTTCCCCTACCCATGTTCGAGTCACTGCTGGTGGCCGAATCGTGCCTAACACTCGAGGGCCACACTCTCCGACATCCAAATGGAGCCGCGAGCGAAGCTCGATCGATGGGCAGAGCCAGGCTCGTAACTTGAATGGTAGTCAGCCTGAGGGCGTCGCCTATCCTGTTCTACCTCCTAGCTGGGGCCACTTTGCTCCTATGGTTCCTCCACATGCTCCAGGAACTTTGCCAGGAATGGCACTTCGACCAGACGGAGTCCCTTTCGTTCCTCCTCCTATGGGTTATAACTTGGCTCCCATCTCATACAATCAGTTTCCTGCCCCTGGCCTCCCAATGCAGCTCCCGAGTCAAGCTGGTCCTTATGGCAAGCTTCCGGACGCGGGTATGGAACAGGCACGCGATGTTCACCTCTCTCATGCCGATCAGTTCGATAACTCCCGCCCATTTCTCTGCAACGGGCAGTGGTGGATCGCAAATGGAGGCGTTCTATACCCCATCAGCATGCCGCCTCAGATGAGCTTTGCACCCCCTGCTGTCCCCAATCCTGTGGCTCCTCGCTCCAGCGGTGATTTCAACGCAGCTCCTGCCAGATATGGACGCCCATCGTCACGACAGCCTGACCCATTGCCTCTTAGTTTGCAGAATGAGCCTTCGCGTTCCGCCAGTCCTCCCGTGTCGTCAATTCGTCCAAGCTCGATTACCCAGAAGCAGCTTGAGGTTCTTCGCAGTCAAAAACGCTACCACCAAGACCAACTTCGGTATAACAAGCACCAGATCGATGCTCGAGACATGGAAGAGCAGCTTGAGAACATTTGCCGAGAGATTGAGCATTTTGAGCGCATGCTGGCGACTCAGCTCGAGTTCGAGTCCAGGAAGTATCCACCAGAGGGGTTTCCTGACGGACCCCTTTCCAACTCGTCCAATGACTATGGCAATAGCAACAGTGAACCCGACGGCATAAACGCTGCCAATTCAGTGCATCCCTCGGGCTTCGGGAATCAATTGACGGTCGGCAAGACTGGCGGCACCTTTCCACAACTTGCGAGCGTTCAAACCCGGCCGCAAATCACGGCACCCACTGCGGCCAAGAACTTCACCAATACGTCGAAGAATGATGATGTTCAACAGCGTAAGCCATCCAGCCTTCCGATCCATGCTGCTTTGGCACCTGTGTTCCAGCCGCGCTCAGATCTATCGACATCCGCTGTCGCACCCAATGAGGTGGAAGAAGTCGACGAGGGGGTGCAGATGCGGCAATATGAACGCATGTACAAGAACGCTGAGGGCTGGCGAACGTTCTTCAGGAACAAGCTCCATGCTGACAAGAGCATGGGCCCTCCCTATCTCATCGGAAAACTCAAGCCAGGAGTTCGGCCAGAAAACGCCAGAGACACTGATTATGTGTACGATCGCGAGTTGACAGCAGAGGAGGAGCGCGCTCGCTTCACGTATTGGGGACGAGCACCTTTTATCTTCGAGAACGGACTCCCTCTATATGACGGCAAGAATTTCTATCCACCTTGCGTTATCAAGGAGGAACCTATTGTCGCCAATGAGTCTGCTCCCCAAAACGCCTCCGTGCCAAATGAGTCAAAGACGCCGCCTATGAAGCCCATTGAGGTTGATCCCTTCCATGCTATCTCCGAAGCTACCATTTCTTCAGCCCGTTACGCCTTTGATGACGCTACTCGCTCCGAGTCTTTACACCGTACCGATGACTCTCTCCACGCAAGCTCAACCTCTGAGGTGCCTCGATCTGAATCCCACGCTGCTCATTCTGGAGGTCGTTACCTGGAATTCCGCCGTGCTATCAATGAGCGTCCACGAATCCCGAGCGAGAAGTTACGTGCTAGAGTTTCAGACGACTCGGGTGACGAAGAGGGCAATCTTCTCTTCAAAGGGCGCCGAGTTGATCGCGATGCGAAGTAAGTGAATACCATATTACTCAGTGTGGCCAATACTAACTTCGTTGCAGCAAGTATCCGAAAGACATCTGGTCCACGATGCGCAAGAATGGGAAAACGAGCGCGAACGTAGTTGCAGGACAAGTCTCTCCAATGACTGCCCAAGGTGTGCTGCCTCATTACGCTGGGCATGCCACTGCATCCTTGACTCCTGCAGTTACGACCAACTCTCGTGGTAATAGTGCCAAGCTGGGAGACATGAACGCTTCCCCAACAGCAAACATCACTGTCGGAAAACGTGAAGAGAACAGACCGCCCCTTGAACTTCTCGATCAACAACTGCGCGGCGCCAGCCTTCAGGACAAGAGCCACCAGGGGTTCTCTACTCGCTGAACAACCTCTTTCTCGCATTCTTCCTTGACAACTTTTCCAATTTCTTGGACGCGGGACTATCGATGATGCCGCATCTTCCTTGCTTTCTATAAGCATCAGCCATTGCTCTTATGATTACAATCTGTATCACTTACTACACAGTTTCGTTCGCATGCTACTTATGGTTAAAGTGTGATCTCACAGTCCGCCACGGCCGCCGGTGGCCTTTGCATTTGGTTGAATCGGTCAACGCTTGATCAGATAAAGCGCCTATCACACAGACGCGCAGGCAACATCAATGTTAGAATCATGTTAGGATTTCGAGGGTCATGGACAGGCGTCAAAAAGTTTGCCTTGATGTGCAGAATAACTGCTAGATGAATCATTCTCATCGGGGGCATGGATTATATTCATAGTACTCTTATGTTAGATACGTTTGCTCACAAATATTTGCTTGCTATTAGACTCTTCCTGCACTGGTTCGGTGAAAGAAACCCCTCAGAGGAGATATACAGCCTTGACCGGTTTGACTTACACCAAAATTCGCTGACGATCCACCAATTTCATCGTCGTTTCTTATTCCCCAACCTCCCCGCTGGAACACCTCCCAGTAAGCTCGACAACTGCGCTTCGGATCGGGAAAATAATCAGGAATTCTTGTGTGTGCTCACCACCAAAAAGCGTCCCGTTTATTCCCCAAACACCTAGGACTGGTGGCCAAGTACGACCCGCCGGGACAACTGAATGACAAAGATATATGTGAATGAGAAGAGAATCATGTTTGATTGCATAATACTAGGAAAACTACCTTTAGGCTGAAAGAATGTACCTCACCTTCAAATTTCCAGCCTCATTGGCAACTCGGTGAAAATCTTCTAGGGAGAACAGGACCCCATGATAGTAGTTGGGTCCTGTCGGGTTTACTCTTCGCTAGACGTATACCTCGAAAACCATGGATCTAAGTGGTTGACGCGGAGATATCCTAGCGGTGGACAAAGTGAAGTCTACGACTTACCGTGCAGAGGCGCACCCGAGTGCGACTGAAGTCTACGGCAGACAGACATTGAATTGAATGCGTCTGATGGTATTTGTGTTAGCATCCTACGAGAGGACAGATGGGTCAGCCACCTGTCCGACATAACATCACGAGGGTACTCGCGAATGTGCATGTGGGGAGAGCAGGTCAAGACTTCGGGATAAACCTCCCATGGAGCATTTCACCAGTTGAGTGAAATGGCCATTGAGAACCCTAAAAATTCTCAATTCATCTACCCTGCTGTAGACCAGGTACCGTGCGGTCAGAAGGAAAAGCACGTAGGTATCGTTAGAACGCCGGAGTAAAATGCCCATTTCCTCATCAACTTTTGCCCTTTGAGTTGCTCACATTCATGTCGTGATTCTGTGAGTGGTGAAAAAAGAAACAAAGATTCGTCCTCGCCAGGTAGGAGAGGTTTGATCATGTCGTCTTGAAAGTTTTGGTGGTTTGGTTTTTGTTATTGCTCGACAAAGTTCATCGCTTAAGCGGTGACCTTGTTGTTGGCAGCGAGCTCACGGCCAACCTTGGAGCGGGCCAGGATGTCCTCACGGTCCTTGTCAAGCTTGAGCTTGGTGATGACAACGTTGGAGGGGTGGATGCCCAGAGGAACGGACTGGCCGTTGGCCTTGTCGCGGGTGATACGCTCGATGTGGACAACGTACTTGAGACGGTACACGGAGGTGATCTTGCCCTCACGGCCCTTGTTGGAGCCACGGACAATGGTGACCTCGTCGTCCTTTCGGATGGGGATAGAGCGGACCTGGGTAATGTTAGAGGCGTGAATTTTTTGAATTAACTGCCATTGAGACTCACGTTGTACTTCTCACGGAGCTCCTTGGAGAGGGGAGCGCTCATGATGACACGGCGCTGGTCAGAGGGAGCCTTGAAGTGAGCGGCACGGCTCTTGCGTCGAGAAGACGAAACGTCTAATTGAGGTCAGAATAATGAACACGGAATGCTACATCTGCATAGAGATAAACTCACTGGTGCTGACTTTGACCATTTTGTCGGTGGTTGGCGAGGACGACGCTGGTGAGTTAGTTGAGCGTTGGGCGATGAAGAACGGATTGACAAAACGAAAAAAAATTCTGAAAATGTGCGGATTTTAGTGGACTTTGTGCGGGCACGTGATCGAATTAACGAGACAGGTGCTCCATTCCCAAGCTTGAAAGTGGAGGACAAAAATTGGCTGAGTCATCGGTTGCGGGCCGCATTTACTGCATTGGGGCATTGGAACACCATTTTCTTTGCAGATATCGGCATCAAATTAATGAGATGAGAAGAATTTGCATGATGTCGGATGTTAATGGTACATGCGGAGGAATTCGAAGTTTTATAGAAGGAGTTTTGACTGGAAACAAGTGTTGATCCATGGACTTGAATCCGTGTGATACAAAGTCATAGTCTTCAATGTCACAGACATGGATGTCTAATCCGAAATAGCTGTGTGGTATGCATATATTTTACAACGTATTGTACATAATCCAACATATTCATCTATGCAGACATAGGTCTCTGGAATCGGCCATTGTCATCGTATCTTGCTTCTAAAGTGGCTGTTAGCGTTTCTGACTACTATGCGACCTGAATAACTTACTGAAGAAGGTGTAACTCAATGTCACCGTCTCTACGCCCCTCATATTCATATCATTGAGCAGATCGGGATCCAAGTAGAAGAATACGGGCATGTCCACAGTCTCGCCCGCATTGAGGCGCTGCTCCTCGAAGCAGAAACACTGGATCTTGCTGAAGTAAGGCGCACACTGGCCAGGTGTCACACTGTAGGTAGCAACTCCGATGATGTCCTGGTCACTATTGTTGGTGGCCTTGTAGAAAGCCAGTGCGGTCTCACCGGGGAGAACTCGCACTTCTCGCTGCTGAGGGACGAACTTCCAGGGCAGGACATCGGACACAGAGGCACTGAATGTGACTTTGATTCGCTTTGCGTCTTTGACGGGCACGAGTCGACTTGCGAGATCGCCGTCATCACCTGATCCTGGACCGCCGTGGGCACGTACAGGTTGACCGCCCCAGCCGGTAGTCTGGCAGATCTTGAAGGGCGTTAGAAGGGCATCGTGATGTTGAGAAGAGAGGGCCTCACCATCTTGTATAAGGGCACAGAGCCATAAGTGAGGGTTACAAATCCGAGGATTGTACTCAAGACATAGTACCTGATAATCGTAAGCAACGCCCTCTCGAGTCCCATATTCAATCGTACGCTACGGTTCTGTTCTTCTTGCTATAATGCGCACGAATCTCGTCCATCGTCGGTGTATAAGGCTGTCCCGCGCGGGCGTTATTCGATGCATTGCGGGCAAAGTTGAAGGCATTCCGCTGGAGCTTCGGGCGGGCATTCTGGCAGAAGAAACATGACCATTGTGAAGAAGCCGCGCGGGCTGAGCTTCGCGCGAGTCGAGGCGCTACGTTCATGGTCAATTGAGGGGTCAATTGGTGATTTTGTTGGTGGTGAGGTGTAGATATTAAGTCGGCTGATGTTTGGGGGTTAATTCTTGCTGACGTCGGGGATCGGGATGTGCAATGCCGATGGTGGGAAGTGAGCTACCCTATGGGAAACCGCCGATTTGATCATGAAGTTTTGGCATGTTTGGTCATTGGTTAATTTCGTACGGAGTATAAGGTATCGCATAATATTTACTACGGTATTTCTATTGAATTGTCACTCGTTTTTGTTTGTTGGTCTCAGTGAACATCTTGTTTCAGAACACAGATGAATAACTCGTCAACTTTTGGAAGAGAGATCTTCATTTGAGAGTCGTTGTGTAGAGAGCTGTTTTCGAATCTCAGTAGAGAAGATATGTTTTGTCATCTTGTACTATTGTTCCTCGACTACTACGTACTTTTCCTCTGATAACAGTCTCCTTTAATAGAACATCAAGTCTCGAATGTGTCAATTATGCCGTGTAGCCGTTAACAACCGCTACAACACAAATGCCGCGGGAGTTTGAGTTCAGCTTACTCCATTGAATGGTTAAATACCTACCATAAAAAGACAATTCATCCGCCTGCGGTCCCTGAAACTATTGTATACATGTCACTCCGAAGCACGTGCAATTTAGGTAACTAGCTGAGATCTTCCATGATCATCTTTTAGCAGGAAGTTCGGCCGGCAGTGTCTGTGGACCATGCATGCAATGAGCCCCTGTTTCAGTGGCTACCATCATTAGCTCGTTCGTATTTGAGGTTCTAGACACCAGCATCGTCTAGCCCTGTCGGCACCACCGAACTTACTTCTTTACAGTATGTCCAATGCTGCAGCAGCCAATAAGTAAGTTAGCTACAGTAGCAGGAGGCCTCGATTATGCTTCAGCAGTTGGAAAGCTTCTTTTTTCGGATACAACAGCCGATGGTATCACCTCTTAGCCATCTTTTGTGGCTTTGACAGTTTAAAGGGACCAAGGTACGCATTGAGTGGTTCTATTGGCTGCACTTGCGCGCGAGGTGGCTCATCACATCATTACTGTACCACTTACACATTACACACGGATGGATCTTGGACTGTCCTACCAAATGAATTGAACCGATGGATCGATCTTACTAACAAAAGCTTAGCATTGACCAAGATCCACGGCAGACTCGACGGAAAGGTTCGGTAGGTTAGGTAGGTACTTTAGTAGCTGCTTGTTTCAACTTGGCTCCTATTGGAATGGAATCTTACATGGACCACGGATTGATTGCATTGGCCTTGGACCCGCCGCCACGAAAAGCTGTAGGCAAGGAAAGATGCGAACAAAAAGCTTAAATAAAAGCCAAGCCCAAAGCATGCAACACCAAAAAGAGACGAATTCGATCTCAATGTTTCTCGCCATTGACTACCTCTATCCTATCCTCTCGGGTGATTGACCATGGAGCCAACAGCAGAGGATAGACACAACAATCCACACTCGGCTCACGAGCTCGAGAGGTTTCACACGCCAAAAGAAGAGTTCCAGACTCAACCACATCATGGCTACCAACGAGATGAATCGAACCCCCTCTGCAGGTCAAACTCATCGCCAACGCCAGGCTCACCACAACAATCCGACAAGGCATTACACCATCGACGACCAAGCAGGGCAGTTGCACTAGAGAAGCTTCGAAATCGCCCGAAAAAGCTACGCAAGGCTCTGATTGCAAACATCTTGAGATGGTTTGCTTCAGTGCTGTTTGTCGTTGCCATTTACGTGATATTATGGTACTACTCAAAGCTAGATATCATGTCAACAACGACAAAACGAGAATTCAATGCTCTCATTATCGGACTCTCCCTCGGCCTTGGAATGAGCATAACGATATCTCTCGAGGCAATGGCTGTGGAGATTAGATATTGGATCATCAGTCTTCGAGATTGGCCAGATCGAGAGGTAGGTCAAGCTAGCAACGTCAATTGTGAATGGCTACTAATACCTGGTAGACCGAGTTGATACTAAAAGCAAAAGACTTGACCAAGATCATCCAACTGACTTGGGTATCCAAATCACGTTCACTGCGGTCATACGCTGTGGCTTTCATAATACTCAACATAATATCACAGATTGCTCTAGCTATGCTCGGTCTCGTCTACTCTACAAACACAGCTGACTCGGCTGCAATTCTACACCCTGGCAATGTCACAGTACCAGACATGTCCAACATCGTCACGAACAGAGTCCTCGCAAACAAGTCGCAAAACAACTCACAAGCGCTCGGTGCCTTACGATACACTGCAAACAGGTACACCAAGGCCACCCAGATTGTCCTTGAATCAACACTGACAAGATCTCTAGTTATGGCACTATCGCCCTTGGAGCGAACTGGGGAGGCATGGACGATATCCCTAAACCTGGAACACTCTGGGACAACAACGATCCTTTGGCGTACTGCGGCGGAAATTCTTGCACATACGTCTTCCAGGAATCCACGTCACGACCCAAGAACTACGATCTCGTGGTGAGCACCAACCGAAGCGTTGAAGCCACGGGGAATTGCCGCAGCTGGAAAGTCGCAAAGGGAGGTGACGGAAACGAAATCACCATCACAATCGACGACGGCAGGAAAACACAAGTCAACATAACAGCCATAAACGGCGCCAACCAAACAACATTCATGTTCAACGCCGCGGCACCCCAAGGCCAAACATGGAGCGAAGTCGCAGCCTTTGAAGCCTCAAGCTCCCAAGCATGGTTCTACCGCTGCAACGTCAGTATCGGACCTGTCGCCAACGCCATGCGCAAGGAGCACTACATCGGAACCAACATCACATCTCTCGCCACTTCAGCTATAGCGCTCCAAGGATACGGAGCTTCTTCGCTGGGTCCCACGGATAGCGATCGACAGTTCCAGAGCTATCCTGCCGAGTCGTCGTATGGGCAGCCCATGAATGGGAGCACAGAAGACATGGGACAGGTGATGTCGACTTTTGCGATCGGTGTAATAGCTGTTACGGCCCAGTCTGCTGCTGGCATAATAGTCCCGGGGATGCAGCCTCAGAATGGTGTTGTGTTGCAGATTACAAAGTGGATGTATGTCCATCTCATCTTAGGCTTGAGTTTGGGTGTGCAGTTGTTATTGGGCGTTGGTATTGCGATACTGTCCAACTTACCTTCGAGGTAGTGGTTACAACATTTAAAAGTGTAATGATGTTTGCTTTGGATTCTGGGTATATAGGCAAGCGAATAATGATGATATTTGGTCTAATCTTTAAATTCCATGGGCCATGTTCTCCACGTATATCTGAGTACCGCATCTCGCAACTCTCTAATGGCCCATCTGCGTTGAGATATCTGATTGTCACGACACGTCACCTCCATGCAACATAAACGGTCTATGATAAGGCTGATCGCGGCACGAGTCACCACGTAGTCATATTGAGGGGAAGACATGTGAATGCCATGGCCTGAAGGCCTCACCTTTGATGCCTGAAGTGGAGCGTAAACGGTTTCGCTTTGCAACCAACATCATCTTACTCTAACTTGTGAGCATAATATCCCATGATGTTTTCCAGATCAAGAGTCTGAAAGAAGAAATGGTATGGAATTCAATAATTGTGCGGTGTAAAACCTGCTTATGCAATCTCATCGCTGTATGCTATATAACTTAACTTCAAGTGCACGCCTGCAAACTAGAAAACTACCAATCTTAAAGAACTCCTACCAAATAGACGCACAATTTCACTTTTAACGATGCTTTCCGTTTGCAAATCTCACCCTGTTACCATTCACAAGCCGTTGACGTGGAGAAGGACTGCCCCCGACCAGTCGCTCAAGGATCTGAATCACAAAGACCTGAATCACCAAGATGATCAAGCGTAGCAGATGATCAATGAGGCTTGGACTTGGTACCTTGCCTCGGCTGTATGTTGAATCGGTAAACTCGAATGGGAGCTTCGCGCCCAAGTGTTCTTGGGCCACCTCAAGCCCGCTGCTGAAACCATCCTCGTGGAGGCCGTACTTGGTCCACGCGCCAGCATAACTAATGCCGCGAGTGTTTTGGATATGTTTTAGAAGCTTCTGTGCTCTGACAGCGGATGAGGTGTATATAGGTTGTGAGTAGTAATAACGTCCCTGCGTTTGCGCAGGCTTTGGCCTTTGAAGCGGGTTCAAAGTAACGAAGACGTCGCCGAATGTGTTTCGAGGAATGTGCTGAAGGATATTCATGTTGTAAGTGAGTGAAACCTGGTTGATGTTTCCCTTTCGCGAAGATGGTGATGACACTGCAAGATAATTCCAGCTGGCCCAGGCCTTCTTACGGCGAGGCATCATATCGAGATCGGAGTGGAGAACGACTTCATTCTGCGAAGTCTTGAAGCTGGACATGATGGAGCGCTCTTGCTCACTGGCGGATGACTTGATAATATCGTATGCCTCATCACCATGTGTGGCGAGAATGACGTGGTCGTACAGAGCTGATGAGCCATTTTCCAGGTGCAGCCTAACTTGGCCGTTGCTCTCAGTCGTAACATGCCTGACTGGTGTCTTGAGAAAAAGATGATTGGGAGGGAACCCCTTCATGACGGCATCAACATATGATTTAGAACCACCCTCTATTGTCAACCATTGAGGCCGAGCTCTTATTGTGTTTAGCAAATGATGATTCCAACTGAGACAAGATTAGTATGAGTTTGTCAGTCTGTACAGTGCCACTAGAAATCTGAACTCACAGGAAGCGCACGAATGTCGCTGCGGGGAACTCAAGTGAGCATCTGTCAGGACTTGTACTCCATATTGATGCCGCCAAAGGAAGCAGATAATCATCTCTAAAGGCATTTGAGTAACCTTCAAGCTCCAGGTATTGCCCAATTGTGATGTCTGTGCAGGTGCAGTTTGTCGCTTTATTCAAAACTTCAATGCTCGCTATATCGTCATCGTCATCGCTCAAGATATCCAATGCGAATTGGTTGAAACGGAAGATGTCGAAAAGCATTCGCCACATTCGCGGTGAGAGTAAATTTCTTCGTTGACAAAACAATGAGAACGGACTGGAACCTGACCATTCGAAAGCGCCGCGATCTCGTGATAGACTGAATGTTAGGTCTGTAGGTGTTGTCTTGACGTTGATCTTTTCCAAGAACTTGGTAAAGTTGGCTGAGAGAGACAGAAGCTTCGGTGAGCTTCAAGCATAACTAACCGTTGAGAGGGGACAAAGACTCACGGTAGGTGGTGGCGTTTAAAACATGGAAACCTGTGTCGACTTTTGTCGAAAACTTTCCCTTTTTGAAATCAACAGTGTTTGTATGACCGCCAAACCTGTCGGAGGCTTCGTAGACGTAGACATCATGATACGTCTTGTTCAAGGCCCACAGAGCACCTATTCCAGCAGAGCCGCTGCCGACGATGGCGACCCTTTTCCTGCGGAAGCGATCAGTCGAGGAGCTCATTGTATCTATCGACTGTCGGTGTGGGCAGGCAGGAAATAGAGAAGGGAAAGGGTTGGTCTGTTCAAGAGGGTGTACAAGACATATCTATCTTGAATAGAGAGCAGAAACAGTAGTAAAGAGACAGCAGAAACAGTAAAAAAGAAAAGCATGTGACAGAACCAAGCCCAATACTCCAGTTCAGGCAATGATCAATTCATGATTGGATAAATAGCGGTATCGGTATTGGTAGGTATTGGTCTCGCAGCCACAGACGGACACAGACGGTGTGAGTTGTCGAAGCTGATTTGATGACGAGGCAATGGAATAGATTTTGGGGGGGTTGGACAACGGAAGCAAGCAATGCAATAGTGGAGGTCAGTCACCATGACGAGACAAGGACTTACATGTGCTGTGGCTCCAACATGCTTTAGCGAGCAGCGGGATACAGTATCCGAGATGTACTAATAGATAAGGAGAGACAGACAGACAGATTAGTGTCAGTTCGGAGTAGCAGTGCCTTGCTTCTGCTTTCAAAGAGAGACAGTGGCTTTTGGGGATCTACAATATGAGAGTTTGGTTTGCGGACAGAGGGTGGGAGTCAGCGGGAGATGAATGGTCGAGCTTCTATTTTGCTGGGGGTTCAGAGAAATGACATCGATGATTATCCCGTCCCAACATTGAGCCCATGACCCACTAACTTGACATGGACGGAGCTCGAAACCGAAGTCGACTCGACTTCGGTACAGACCTTGCAAGCTTGGCTGCTGAACTGTCAGCTGGAGCTAGGACAGCTGGCAATGGATCCTTCAATGGCATTATCCGATAGCTCAGGTGGGTGGTTCATGCTATGTATGCTCCTGTGGCTGCACTGTAACCTCGCGGGATATGCATCCTGCCACATCCTGATCAATATCCTGGATGTGGCTTGGCTGAAATGCCGTTTCGGGTTTTTTTTGTTCCTCCGTGAGCAGCCTCAACATCTGGAAATGTCAATGCAGAAGAAAACTCCACACCACGCCGAGTCTGGCAGGATGATAGCTGATCTGGAACATCATCTTCACATGCAACACATTCAAGATCGCTGTTTCACTATGCCATCTTTCATAAAGGACCTCAAAGTATCGTGGTATGTCGAACACTCAACGGGACTGGTAAACGGTAATTCGAGTCACCAATTCTTAAAAGCGCCGTGCAGGGTAAACCCGCCTTCGTCTGCCCAGTTTGTTTCAACCCGACGCCATTGACCGAGGTCGTGGCGCTGAGCCGCTTTTTCTTCGCAATCCGGGGTATTCAACTTTCTATGAAGAGAAAAAGAAGAAAAAACCCAAATTTTCATCGGCAACTCTCAATGATATACTGCCCCGGATTCAATCGTGCACAGACCACCATATCACGTGTACCATGGCGTGCTGCGTTCATTGGTCACTTGGCCTCTCATACGCAAACGACCAGGCACTCAGCACTCGGCCTGCCGAACCTGGAACGCTGACGAGAACGTCAAACCATCTACCACTCACATCCAACATCACCCGAATATTGCGCGTTCGACACGAATTCAACTACACCCCCCAGCAAATACTATAATTCGGCGTCCGACTCCTATCACGATCGAAATTAGTCGCACTTGCAATCCCTTCCCCTCAATCTCCTGTCGTTCTCCAGCCTCCTTTCACGATGTCGAACCCTCTCGATACCGATGCTGGCTCTGAGCTCTTCACCTCATACGAGGCTGAATTCAAGCTCATCCAAGCAGACCTGAACCAAAAGCTGGACCAGATCCCTGAATTAGCCGGTGAGCCTCGAAAGGCCGCTATCAGCCAAGCCGAGCGGGCGCTGGAGGAACTTGATGAGCAGGTAGGTCTATCTGGTGTTCGATATCGCCACCAGTACTCAGGCTCATGCTAACTCTTTCGCCGTTAAGCTCAGCGCAATGCGCCTTGAAAAGCAAAACATTCCCACCAGCTCTCGCACCAAGGTCAATCAGCGCTTCCGAAACTACGAATCAGACACAGATGCCGCTCGTCGCAAGTTGACCACTCTCTCCTCCGACCGCTCAGCACTCTTCGGATCGCGATACACAGATGACCCCGCTGGCTCATCAGACATCCACATGGAGCAGCGACAGCAGCTACTCTCAGGGACCGACCGTCTTGATCGAAGCACACAGCGATTGAAAGCCAGCCAGGCCCTCGCCAACGAGACCGAAGCCATCGGCGCAGGCACCCTAGCAGACCTCAACAGGCAGCGAGAAACCATCGAGCATACTCGCGGTATAATGCTCGAGAGTGAGGGCTACGTGGACAGGAGCGTCAAGACACTCAGGGGCATGGCGCGTAGGTAAAGTGGCCCACACAGACGTCATGGCAAATTACGGAAGAGCTGACATTTTATGAAACTGCAGGATGGCTACAAATCGGATAATCACCATCTCTATCATCACTGTTTTGGTCATTCTTATTATTGCGGTCATCTTCAGCAAGTTCCGATGAGGAATGGGCTTTTGGTTATCGGAGTTTAGGCAGTCGTTTTCTTGACCCGGCTTACAATGGATGCGCTATGCTGTTATTAATGATGGGCCTTACGCGTACTTTCATTTGATGAAGGAGTTTTTAGCATGCTTAGTGATTTGTAGATGTAGACCGTCTTGTCTTACTATAACTATTTTTTTGGAATCACAATGATTAGAGTGTAATTTGGAAATATCAAGTCCTCAAAATACAAGGTCTCTGTATCCACTCTCATGATGAGTGTCACTTGTCATTTCTTTGGTAAAATTCTACTGATTCCCCATGCGATTGTAGAACACCATGATTCATCATCAAAGGTAGCTTAATCACTCACTTTGTATATGCTGCTGCATCAGTGAGCACCCACAGCTTTGACTATATATAACTTCTTGTTTGAGGTGTTTGAGCTTGAGCCTCGAGCTGCGTAACCAAACAATCGCCGAGAAGCAGCCGAGGTTAATCCGGACCTAACTATTAGCAGGGCTTTGCTCTCCAGCCTCTTTTCATTCCTCATCTCTCACAAAACTCTACTACCTCCACACAACCAACCTCCCCCTCCCTCCTTCATTATCACGCCTCTCTTTCTCTCTCTCTCCCCTCGCTCACGACCAAACAATCTCCTTCTCTCTCCCACCCACCGACTCGTGCATCTTCTTGCTACTGTATTTGTATTTCGAGCGTTTTTCTCTCCCCCACAAAGCTCACCACGTGCTGAACGTGGCTTTTCACATCGGCGATGTCTGAATTTCTCGGGTATGCTGGACGTGGTCATTGAAGCCTGCCTACGCCCGCTTACGCAGCCATAGGTCTCGCATTTCCCTCATCTCCAAAAGCGATATTCGGTATGTGACTTGCTCAATCACCTCAATTGATTGACGTCGCTGACTTTGCGACAGCTATGTTGGCACTCTACATGAAATCAACTCGGACGAGTCGACAGTATCACTTGAAAATGTGAGGTCATTCGGTACCGAAGGTCGTAAAGGCCGACCTGAAGAAGAGATTGCCTCCTCCGACCAAGTCTACGAGTACATTGTATTCCGAGGCAGCGACGTGAAGGATCTACGAATTGAGGACCATCCCAACATCAAGGAGAACAAGCCTCCAGCTGTGCCCGATGATCCAGCCATCGTTGGCGTAAGTTTATTTTCTTTCCCTCTGAACCCCCCTTCTCCTGCTCCCATATGATGAAATATTTCGGATGTAAAACATTGTCATTGTCGGAAAGCGCAAAAAATAATGTCGAGATTTCCGTTGCCTTCCTTCTGATTGGGATTTCACACTCTGTTGTCATTTTTGCTACTGTGGTTCAAGACACATAAGCTAACAAGCTGCAAGACTCGAGCTCGCCCTGGAGCCCAAGGGCCTAACCAAAATGCTCCACCAGGAGGACCGGCTGCTTTCGGCCCAGGCCAAGGACCCTACCCACCCAACAACTTCTACGGAGGCCCACCACCAGGAAATTGGGGTCGTGGTGCTCCAGGACCTGGCCCAGGCCCTAACTTTGGGAACATGCCGTATCCTCCTCCTCCTGGCTGGTTCCCTCCTGGTCAGGGATTTCCGGGCGGTTCAGGTGGACCCAACGGCCCCGGAGGTCCTGGAGGTCCCGCACCTTGGCAGAATGAGTATCATGTTCCATTCGCTGGTCCTGGTGCTCCTGGACCTAACGCACCCGTTGAAGTTGCCGCGAACCAACGAGCCACGTCAGGCTCTGGTCCCTCACAAGATGCGAAGCCAGCTCCTATTGGACCTGGCGCCGATCGAGCCAAGCAAGCCACTCCCAGCGGACAGGCAGCACCTCCCACGGAACCCAAATCGCTGGCTCAAGGCGTGCGACAACCCTCTCATGCCCCTACACCACCTGTCGAGTCGAAACCCTCGGTTGAGGAAGTCAAGCAGACTGCTGCGAGTCTAGCAGCCAACGGCCAAGCAAGACCTGAGGACATCAGCAAGGCTACTCCTACTGGACCAAGGAATCACCGGGTCAACCCTGTTATTCCTTTGACAGGTTCTGCTGCCAAGCCCTTCTCTCTACCGGGCGCAGGAGGTGATGCTGCCAGCAAGGCTCCAGCAGCCACTGCACCACCAAATGTTCAGGATGCCACCAACGCTGCTAGGGCTGCGGTCGCTGTTGCTATGGCCCAACTGG
Source organism: Fusarium verticillioides 7600 (assembly GCF_000149555.1). Taxonomy (NCBI): domain Eukaryota; kingdom Fungi; phylum Ascomycota; class Sordariomycetes; order Hypocreales; family Nectriaceae; genus Fusarium; species Fusarium verticillioides. The sequence goes on from NC_031681.1 coordinate 2,429,650, forward strand.
GCAACAACAGTGGCAACGCGATGGACAACTTGACGAACAAAGTCAACGAGATGAGGGTCAGCGCTGTCCGAGGGGGGGCAGCTAACAGAGGACGAGGCCGTGGTGGACGTCCTGCTGCCGCCAAGGTCGCGGTTCCCGACTCGGACTTCGACTTTGCCCAGTCTAATGCCAAATTCAACAAGCAAGATGTTGTTAAGGAGGCTGTTGCCGGATCTCCTCTGGAGACACCCGAAAACCCTGCTGTCACCGAGCAGCCCGAGATCTCAACTACGACTGACGATGCTGCTGTTGCCTACAACAAGTCGAGATCGTTCTTTGACAACATCTCCAGCGAATCCAGAGAGCGAACCGAAAACGGAGGCCAGAAGCCCGGTGGTCGCGAATGGAGGGGCGAGGAGCAGCGCAAGAACATGGAGACCTTTGGTCAGGGCAGTGTTGATGGTGCTTATCGCAACTACCGTGGCCGAGGCCGTGGTCGTGGTCGGGGCGGTCGTGGCTATGGCCGCGGTGGACGAGGTGGAAACCGTCCTCAGTATCAAAACACGCCTGCTCAGCAATAATCGGTCGCGACGTCACCGGCCAGTATAATACGAATTGAGCTATGTCAGCCATGTCGAAGGCACTACGAGGCTCGGCGGTGCGCCACTACGTCGAATATGACTACGAGCCGATACAGGTTTCATAATTGCTCGTAACATGTATCACAAATTTCCTACTTTTGGGACGATTGCATTTCTGCTGTTTTACACAAGCGAAACACGGTTCCCTACCGTTCTTGGGGTTTGAACGGGTTTAGGGCATGGAGGGTTGGCTCTCTATAAGAACGAGGCCTGGAGTTAGGATTGAATTGGAAGCGGGCGGAATTGGAGGCCCTTTCGCATAGCAGGCTACAAAAGGAACTTGTTTTGCCCTTTTTGAATTGCAGACTTAAAAAACACAAAGGACGGCCTGGCACGGCCTGGCGCTGGTGGCTATGAAGACGGAAGCCTAGTTAATGAGGCGACGAAAGCTCATGATGATGCAAATAAAACTAGGAAATGGAGCTTGATACACATCAGAAGTACACACAACTCAGAGAGGAATGAGGCACCTGACATGAATACAACCAATGATTCAAGCTCAAACAAAGTTGATGCACTTCTCTTGTGATGAATGCCGTGGCTACTTGCTCAAACTTTTCCATGAGCATGATACTATTTCGTGAATGTATTGAGAGTTAAAAGCGGTATTTGCTCCTAACTCGACAACGTCGAATAATTACTTTGGACTCTCCTTGACTTCATTGACCAAGTACGTTGTTTGGTTGGTAGCATCGATGTTATGCGTGAACTGTAAGAGCTTAAATTTTTTGCCCATAGCCCCGCACACGTCATAATGCTCTCGTGTCTCTTCGGCCTGACTGATTGAAAGTCTATCAACGCCTCAAGTTCTGAGGCGTGACATCTCCTGACAAAACTAAACCTAACCAACAGCTGTACAAATATCGCCTCTGATCCCTGTTCAATCCTCTTCATTGTTTCTTCTTCAAATATCTCAATCGTCACTGTCACGGCTCACATTCATTCGCTCACCCTACACCAGACTCAAAAAAACACTTGTGACACCCACATCTTCACTCACAATGTCGACTCGACAACTTCGCAAGCTGCAGAAGCAGCGAGAGCTAGAGGAAATTCAAATCCTGACAGAAAAGAGCTCAGGTGAGAGCGATAAAGAGAACGAGCCTGTCGCACCAAGGCCTCGCGTGAGCCTCTTCGCAGCTTTGGGTGGTGACGATGACGACGAACCACAAGATGAGGATGAGGATGAGCAGCAACAACCTGAGGAGGATGTGACCGAAATCCGGCAACCATCAACTACAGGGAAGAGTAAGAAAAAGAAGAATAAAAAGAAGAAGTCCAAGGCCAAGGCTGCAGCTCCCGAGGAGGATGAGGATGAGATCGACAAGGCCATGAGAGAACTCAACATCAAGGCATCAACTCCTGCAAACACATCTATCTCAGACAACACAGCAGCTCAGACCCGGCGAATCAACAAGCTTCTCTCTATCAACCCATATCACCTCAAGGCCAACAATGAAATGCGCAGCCTCTTTGGTCGAGACGTCATCGAGTCCGCCGCAGCAGAGGAAGCACAAGAACGCAATAGTCGCCCCATGCAGCGAGAAATCGACCTCGAAACTTACCTGCGAGGGCCTCCTGGAGCCCCGAAGCTTCCAGAGGTTTCTCTGCGTCGAAATGTGTTCATCCAAGGACGCGAGCACTGGCCAAAACAAAGTGCTGGTGGCTTGACCATGAAGGAGGTGGCAAAAGCTGAAGATGAGTCATTCACGGAGTATGCTTACGCGCACTCTCAAAGTTACGACGCTCTGCAAGCTTTCTTCTTCACATGCGTGGAGATCGGAGACCCTCAGCGAATGATCATTCTCCTCAAGGAAGCCCCCTATCATGTCTCGACACTCCTACAGGTCAGCTCTATTGCTAAGCAAGACCAGAACCAGGCTCTCGCAGCTGAACTCTGTGAACGGGCTCTCTTCACTTTTGGTCGTGTGACCACAAACGCCTTCCGTCAGAACATTGAGCAAGGCAAAGCACGTCTTGACTTCCGTCGTCCAGAAAACAGGCAGTTCTGGTTGGCTGGATATCACTACCTCAAAAGTCTCGTGCGAAAGGGCACCAATCGCACTGCCTTGGAGTGGGCTAAGCTCATGTACTCTTTGGATCCAAGTGGCGATCCTTATGCCATGAGACACTTCATTCATTGGCTGGCTATTCGTGCCCATAAGCCTCAGTGGTTGATCGATTTTATAGAGGAGTTGGAGAAGACGACAGATAACCGAGACTCGGTCTACCTTCGACAGACATTGGTATTGGCTCACTTGCAACTGGGCAATACTGCTCGTGCAACTGAAGAGCTCGAGAAGGGCATGCGACGTGTCCCCTGGCTGTACTGTGGATTGTTCCAGGAGTTGAACCTTGACACACCTCCATCTATCTGGGGCATAAACGCCGATTCAAACTCGCGTTCGTTCTGGGTCAAGCTCTACATCCACCAAGCCAAGGATATCTGGAACAACGCACAAGCTATCCCTCTCCTTGAAAAGACAGCCAAGAGTCTCGAAAAGGTTGATACAAGTGTGCTTCCCAGCACTGACTCACCTCCTGATCAAGGCGTCACAAGGCTTGTATGTCTTGAGGGCCAGACATCACTTATGGGTCTGGCGCCACGAGAGTACTTAGAAATTCAACCGAACTACGAATTCGACCCTCTACCACCCCCTGAGGAGGAAAATATCTTCTCAAGCGAAGGCACAAGGATGCCTTTTGCTGACCGACAACGAGATCAGCGAAGTGCAGTCGAAACACGCTTGAACAACATGTTTGAGCGCCTTGCGGCAAACGGCCAGGGTGGTGCACCTGGCGGTGATGAAGATGATGAAGAGGACGCTCACCTTGCGGCCGTGCAGGCACTAGACGATGAAGAACTGATGAGGGATCTTGAAGAGCACGAACGTGGAGCAGATGCTCAAGGATTTGTCCAACGAATGATGCACGTCCTTGGCATAATAGCCGGGCCGAATGCTGGTGGCCACGATATGCCAGATGAGGCTGATGAGGCTGATGACGATCAGGAGCATGAGCACGAGCCTGATCAGGATGAGGATCAGGATCAGGAGAGAGGACCCAACAGTGGTCTTCCAGGGGCTTGGCCCGGGAGTCAGTGAGGCTGACTATTCGCTGGCTAATCATGGAACATGGGGTTCATGACGACGGTGCAGAAGTAGAGGACCCATCAAAAGTTGCTAGACGCTCTTGGCTGAGCAATCTCTTATTCCCTTGGGAAGAAAGAACACAAACCAGTTTTGTTTATTGGGCTTAAGGAGTGTTCAATAGTCTCTGACTTGTACCATTATGCATTAGACAAATTGCAAATTGCATTAAACTGTTTCGTTATATCAATTGGGCAAATTTCAGCGCCATCCAACTTGCTAGAGCGGTACCGGAGATGAAGTCTTCTAGAAAGGGCGGCAGAAGTTAATGAACCCTGACAAGCTGTAGCCAATTAAATTGTAGAAACGTGGTATAATAAACATGCACTTTAACAAGGGTTGGTGTAAAATTTCAAGTGATTGTTTGGACTTCGAGAGGCATAGCAAGACTTATGCTGTGTTGGCGATTTGTATAAGCTTTCACTAATCTGCCAGCTTCCTATCTCACTCATAAGAAAAGTCGGTATTGATTCCAAGGTCGTGCAAGGATTCCGGAGTGTCTGTCTCTTTCGGCCGTAGCGTGCCTTTTCAGCCCTGTCTAGTGCATGGCAGTCATGCTGGACTACTCCGTAATAAAGACAGCAGTTCGCAGAGGCGGCTAGGGACTTGTTGAGCGAGCACTCCATTCCAGCTATGCTGCATTGAGAGATTGCAGTTATGACAATAAATCGTGGCATTTTGGTCCACGAGAGACCTGGATGTGAATCGACATTGATTGGCGTTGCTGACCCAAAGTGCCAACATGGATCAACCAGGAGTGCGCAGCTGATGGACAATTAACAAATAATAGCAATAGAAGGTGCCCATGTCCTGCCCTGGGCCGTATTAGCGTTTGTCGAGAACGATCCAAGTAACGAATAATGACAATGGGAATTTCCCTCGGAGCCGAGAAACCCGACACCTAAATCAGAAGCACGGAGCACACCGTCGGCCGACTGGAGTTAATTGTCGTAGCAGTTCAGGCGCATGCGGCGCATGTAAAGTTCATGGCTGATGATTCGGAGCACATGATACACCAGGCATGGTCCAAGTCAGACTGCGGTTCGCGACTCGACTCGGTCTGGGACTTTGGACTCCAGACTCTGGGGACGTCAACCAGGGTGAAACGTGGTGGAGAATGGCTCTAGCCTCAAAGGAGCCAATTGGGCCATTTTGCCCGAGCTTGTTAATGCCAATGAGAAGCCAAAGACAACTATGGTAGCTGGCGGAGAGCAAGCAGATGGGCTGTTGTTCCATGCAGGCGCTTGTTTCTAGTCAACCAGCTCGATTCAGACTTTTTCGAGAGGGAAAGGCCGAGCATAATTTATCGCAAACCAAATCCTTGCCATTGCGTTCTTTTTCTGTCATTTGAGACTCGCAATAATTGAGGGTTAGATAATGACGCTTGTGCTAAACATATCTCACGACCCCACAATAAAGGTAAAAGTGAGACTGAGATGAGATGTCTTTGTGTAAGTCGATGGCCCGGGGATTGAATGGAAATGCTTGCGAAAAGCACGGGTTTGCGTGTGTGGAGGAGACTGGGGATTCGATGGAGCACATGAGTCGGCCGAAAGGATTATTTTTGAATCCGTGGTGAACCCGCTAATGGGCGATGGGCCAAGCAAAACCGCGCTGTGCCTGTGCTGTAAGTCAAGTGTCACGATCGGCACAGTTACATATGCAGATCTCCATTCAAGACCCTCCGCTGGAATCGTCGAATTCCCCTTCTTTGTGCGTTTTCTCGGCTTTCGTCGGATTGGTAATCTCTCGATAATCTTTGATGGATGTTCCTGGTTTGGCACGAGCCATGTGGCCAAGCATTTTCTATGTTGAGGACTCCAGGCGGTGACATTTGATAGTGGCGCCGAAAAGGGACGGACAGCGAAACGGCCGGTCGAGGCTGTCGATCACAGCAGAAGGAGGTGTTGATGATGCTTACATTTGAATAAGGATTCGTATTATTGATAGCGAATATGGAATTCTGGATCAATTTCAAGGTATCACGTGCGATTCATGTATCCTCTTGGGGAGCACAGCAGCGATCGAGACCACCTGCTTTCAAGGTCTAATGGTCTAGGCCCAGAGATCGGCTCCGAGATGAAAGAGGAGGACACCACTACAGCTGCTGGTGCCTTCCCCAACAACCATCCAATCTTAATGCTGGGCGCTGGGAAGGCAATTGCGGCCTTTTCGTACCTGCCTTCTGTGGCAGAGTCCGTCTAATATCAGAATCCAGTCTGATAAAAGAGAAGGAGCCTTTTCTCCACTGTCACGACCTACCTAGAGGGAGTGGATACTGCACACGGAGAACGCTTATTTCACCATCTTATCATAAACAAACTCGAGTGATCGTTTGAGAATAACCGCCTCATCACATTTCTGTTATTTCTGGGGTCCAATCGTGTTATTGACCATACAATGCATTCCTATCTTGCTCAACTTGACACACGATAGTCAATTTCTCGCCAAGAGACCACAGGCGATCTACAATACCGAGAACCGGACCCGTTCTGACGTTCTAGCCAGGTTCTGGTCCCTATAACTTAACGCCTATCGAAGACAAGGTACTCCGTACGGTGTCTTGGGTCCGTTGTGTCTCCATCGGCCGATCAAACCGGCCCCCCGCCAAGTTAAAATATTCCAGCTCCAGACGGCAACTCCAGCGCCTCCGGGCATTTAAGCAGTCCCGGAACGAACGACTCAGTCATTGACTAAAGTCAACATTAAGGAGTTTGGCGATCACTGTGCCATGTGCTAGATCCCACCATCAAGGAGTCAACAATCAAGCATCCTTGTACCTCGCACAATGCGCTTCCAGACCAATCACATCTCAGGGCCATCACGTATCTAACAAAACGAAAATATCCCTCCAGTACGACTCTACGGAGGTCCAGCCCAACTCCAACCCAGCCCAACGCAACGGGTTCACTACCCTAGCTCTCATCTGCAGCCAGGTAGCCAGGCCCGCAGGTGCGCTGCTGGATCGCCCGACTCGCGCGTGCGCGTGTCTGGGGTGGCTGAATCAGACGGAACAGCCAGAAAAAAAAGAGAGGCAACGGACTGGACCACTGCCACTGAGCTCTAGGCTAGCTCCGCGGCGTCAACTGCGTCCCGTTCGAACAAGGTAAAGCTCAACGACCCCGGCCTGGCAAGTTCAAACCGCCCCGTCCCATCCCATCTGCATCCAAAAGTCTACACTACCACCAACCTTACGTCTACCGGTGTGGTCCTGGCTGTCCCCCGTGCCCTGTGCCTTGTGCCCCGTTTCCTATCCGAAGCTGCGTGCCTGGTGGTGCCTCTAGGCTCTAACTTGCCTATCCGTCTCGGCTTCGCCTTAGACAACTCTGCTCTTGGCTTTACTTCCTCCATAAGTCTGCTCGAGTTCCTTCTATTTCGTTATCCGCCATGTCAGTTGCGAGCCCAGTGCGCCAGCGACCTACCATTGTCTACCTTTCCCAGCCGAGGCTGTCATCGGCATCGTGAATACCACCGCATCCCACTTATTGCTCAGTCTCGAGATTGGTCCACGCACTTTCACAGGACCCTCGCTCGGTGACCGTTTGTTCGACCTCGCGTACTTGCGCCTCTCTGATTCGCATACGGCTTCCACCGACCACTTTTCCACCATATCGCTCGTTCCCTTGTAGCTTCGGGCTTTATCCTTATCGTATAGTCCTCCGGCAGTCAGTCGCATGGCCGCAGGCATGCCCGAGATGACCACAGCGCATTCAACTACCCACGATGGTGGCAGCGCCCCGGCTGCAGCTTCGCAGTCTATTCTAAGCTCAACAGCTTACGATGCACCGCTGTCGCAGCAACAAACGCCACCACACCATCTACACCAGCAAACGCCATCGCAAGGTCTGGCGCTCACTCAGCAACAGCAGCAGCAACAACGAAGTGTCAAGAGACCCAGGCCAGTCAAGTCATGCACCGAATGTCGGAAGCGCAAACTACGATGCGACCGGCTTTGTCCCTGTTCTCAATGCCAGAAATCGAACCGAACCTGCAAATATGCTATGGATCATGACTCCGCAAACCTCTCTGAAGGCTCAGATACCGAAATGCCAGAACCAGCTCGACCAGCGAAGCGCAATTGCAACCCCAGCATATTCAACTCAGGCACTCCTCTTCCTAGCAACGATTCAACATACGGACCTATCCGCAACGGGGATAACGGGGCTGCGCCTTCACTCGAAGAGTTGTCAATGCGCATGGAAAGGCTCGAAAGACAACTCATGGCCAGAAGTCCCGTTGTTTCGGAAGGCAGTGGCGGCAGGCTAATTGCTGCGTCTTCTGAGACCATCCGAGGATTGACAGTCAAGCAAGGAGCGTTGCGAACAAGATATCACGGTCAAAATAGTCCCCGTGTCTTGCTTAACTTGGTAATTGTCCTGATATCACCTTGAAGTACATATTTGCTAAACTTGATAGTTTGACGAAGCCAAGGAGTTCATGGCAAACAATTCGAATAACAATGGCGTCCGAGATGTTCTGCTAAACTTCAAGCGATTTCACAAAGCGCTCATTGACGAGTACCGGAAATCTTTATCTCCGATCACTGTCTTTGTGGACTCGATGATGCCCGTTCAGAAGCGGATGACTGATATTCTACCTAAAAAGGCAGTATGTGACAGGCTTGTCGCCTCATATGTCGACACATCGGAGACCATCTATCGTATCGTCCATTTACCCATGTTCATGGAGCAGTACAATCTTTTCTGGGAAGGGAAAATACAGTCCGAGTATTTCTTGCCACAGCTACTTTCACTTTGCTCCCTCGCATCCCGATTCGAAACCAAATCAAAAGGGCTTGGTAACGAGCGATCTGACGGCGTTCATATCCCAACAGCATGCGCTCTTGTGCGAACATGGCTGGATAGTCTGAGAGGGAAACAGCTGGTTGAGTTCGAGGTACTTCAAGTCGAGGTCTTGCTCTTACATGCACAACGAATGATCACCCCGCGGATCCAGGACTCTTGGACATCTCTGGGCTCAATCGTACGCATGGCCATGACAATGGGTCTTCACCGCGATCCCTCTGAATTTGAACCTCGAATCCCCATATACTTTGGCGAAATGCGGCGGCGATTATGGTTTACGATTCTCGATATGGACCTCCATATCTCACTCGCAAGTAATCTTCCTTGTTTGGTACGGGAAGGAGACTTTACTTGTCGGCCGCCCCGCAACCTGGATGACGTCGAGCTTTTCCCAGATATGAAAGAGCTCCCGCAGTCGAAACCCATAGACGTGGTTACCGACAACCAGATGCAAGTTTATGCAGCCATGACTCTGGGTGTGCGGATGAAAGTAGCACACATGTTGAATCGCATCGATACAATTAGAGACTATCAAGAGATCCTGGAGGTGGGAGCTAAGCTGGAGCGATTCCTTGATGATATCAACTACATTTTCCCTAGGCAGGGCATTCTAAGTGATGCACAGAAGAGCAAGCAATGGAGGTCGAGGGTCATCCTGGATATGCATGTGCGACGGCCATTACTTGCACTTTATCGACCTTTTGCTATAGGAGCATCTGACGCGCCAGGTCAAATATCTCGAGCATATCTGAGATCCTCGATGGTGATCATGAAATACCTAGACGAGCTAGACCCTATGCTAGCGCACTTCCAAGATATTGCCGAGATGTATCACCAGGTATTAAAGAAGGATATTATCCAGGCGGCTTTGAGTGTGTGCTTCTACATACGTTCTGCAGTTCGGCCAGCTTCTGACAGCACCGGACTAGGCTCACAAGCTCTGCGCATGTCTCCTGACTCGTCAGACGACTTCCCGACCTACAACCCAGAGAACCTTGTGCTCTGGTCGCCATCGCGACTGATCAACACTGTGGAGAAGACGTTGGACCTTTTGGTTCGCAACATCAGTGGTCGGGACACCAAGGACGTGGTCTGTCTTGCTGTTGTTCTGGAATGCGTGTCCAGACCGGAAGTTAAGACAGACGAGATTACACAAAACCTCCGCATTGTATTGGAACGTTGCCTAAGGGCAACCAACATGAACCTCGATGGTGTTCCCATGGGCTCAACTGGAGTTCCTGTCGATGGCTTCCAAGGGGATGCATACCGGCATCATGTGCCATTCATGTATCAACGAAATTCTATTGGAGTCCCGGCAGCTCTGAACGACTTTGACAACTGGATGCTATGGGAAGGGTGGGAATAATCGGATCAAGAGCATATATGCGTATCTGAGTTTGAAGAAAGATTTGAGTCTCGAGTTCTCTGTTCTTACTACTCCCTTTTACCTTTTACCTTTTACTTGAGTTTTCTTTTGTCTTGAGCGGCTGGAAGGTATTGATTTGAGTGTTTGTGTGGATATGTGAGTTGCAGAGATGATGGCAAACTGGACTTGAAAAGAACAATATACAGGGTCTGGGAAGTTCAGCGGGCGTTGGTAAGGATTCCCCTGCGGGGACGATTGTATTAAGATGCGTTTATACTGTTGGCCATACGTGGCCCTGCGAGGCGCATTAGGCATAGATGGTTGAAGCGTGAGCTTTCGCATGCTTTGCGCCTGTACAGACCAAGGGAAAGGAAGAGGTATGTTTGGGACATAACAGAGGCCTAATGAGTCAATTAATTGTCAAGTTATTGATAGAATGGATTTTGGACAATATATCACATGGAATCGATGAACATGGGAGCGGATTGAGCTGCTGATGAGGATCAATACCAAAACTATCCCGGCAAGCGACTCGATCGCCAAATACATCTTCGAATCATTGCGATTTCTGTCATGTCAACTTAACATCACCTACTCCAGGTTGTTCTCTTCCATGTTCTTCCATTGGACTTGTTCTCCATGCTTTATCTTGCGGGAAATGGGCCATCCTCGCTTTCTTTTTCTTGACAGTAGCCAACCAAGCAGCCACACGACCTTGTTCAGGCGAGGTCCGGATGGTGGCAGGGAGTTGACCAGCTAGACGAGGACACTGGGCGAGATCAAAAGGCAAGCCGCTTTCTCGCACTATTCTGTCGACCCTCTTGTAACCGTCTGCCTCCAGCTGCATGGCGTTACTTTGGATGAACACAAGACGAAGAGGCATTGCTACAGTTTCCTTTTCTTCGTTTGCTTTAGCAGTCTGTATGGCTTTTAGAGCCCTGACCAGATTGTGAGTGACTGCTTCGAGAACATGGGTGTTGTAGAAAGCGAGTATGACTGCTTCAGGGGGCTTTGGTGTCTGTAAAGCCATTTCGAGGTCGTGTTGGGAAGCGGGTAGGCCATTGACCAGAGTGACGCTTGCATGATGGGGAACCTGTGAAGTCTGGGGAGTAAGGAAAGAGATGGTAAAGTTTCGAGATAGAGCAGATTGGATAATGCGAGCGCTGTTGTGGTTTGAAGAGCATAGGAGGAGGATATGCATCGTGAGTTTGGTGTAAGTGAGTGAGGTGAGGGGAGGCTTCGGAGGATGTCCAAGAATGACAAGACAGACGGAAGATAAGCCTCAAAGCAACAACAAATCAAGATCTAGAATATGAATTGAATGCCTAGAATGACTTGCTTTTATAGTTCGTCATCTCGATCGTGAGTTGGTCTGTTGCTGAGTCTACTCGGCCGATTGAACACGGCGCCGACTTGCTCGGCCGGGAGCGGACCCCGACCTTGAATAAGTGTCCCGACTCCTGACAGTAACTGTAAGTAACTTGGTCTCGCATACCAAACCCATTCCAATTGAATAAGCAGTCGTAGTCAGTGAATTCGTTGCCGACCCAAAGAGGAAATGTTGAAGCAGCAAACGAGCCTCGGCATCTCGGTTGGTTTTTAGGCGCCCCCGCACTCGCTGATGATTCAACTTTTAGAGGCTAGAGACAGTGAATGTAACGAGAGCATCGATTCCATTTGATGCGAGTTTGGGCTTGGACCGAGTTGTTTACCGAATTGGGATCAAAGCCGGGGTAGATTCCGTCGATCCTGGGGCTGTTGACTGACTACCTTAACTAATGGGCAGTGATATCATGTTTTATACATAAACCAACACTAACACTCCCTTTTGTCTGACATCTAAACTCATCTTTCTCGGTTTTTATTCATAGCAAGCAATACTCTACCTTATTTAAACACAATACAGCCAGCCACAATGCCTGACAAGAAAAAGTCACCCGCCTACGTCCTCGGCGTGGGCATGACCAAGTTCATCAAACCCCGTGGCAAAGTCGACTACACCGAGCTCGGTTTCGAAGCCGGTATCAAAGCTCTTCTTGATGCCCAGATCAACTACGATGATGTTGACCAAGGCGTTGCATGCTACTGCTACGGCGACAGCACATGCGGCCAGCGCGTCTTCTACCAGTTCGGCATGACCCAAATTCCTGTCTACAACGTCAACAACAACTGCTCAACAGGCAGCACTGGCCTCAACATGGCCAGAACCCTTGTTCAGCACGGTGCTGCTGACTGTGTCATGGTCGTGGGCTTCGAGAAGATGGCCGCGGGCAGTCTGCAGAGCAACTTTAAGGATAGAGAGAACCCTACTGGGACGACGATCAAGATGATGGCTGAGACTAGGGGCGTCACTAATGCTCCTGGGGCTGCTCAGATGTTTGGTAATGCCGGAAGAGAGTACATGGAGAAGTGAGTACCTCTTATATATAGCACAAGTAGGATGTCCTTGTACTAACTTAACTGATCTAGATACGGAGCAACGGCTGAGGACTTTGCAGAGATTGCACGCATCAACCATGCCCACTCCCCCAAGAACCCCTACTCTCAGTTCCAACAAGTCTACACCAAGGAGCAAGTCCTCCAATCTCCCATGATTCACGAGCCCCTCACCAAACTCCAATGCTGCCCAACTTCAGACGGCGGCGCAGCAGCCATCATTGTATCTGAAGCCTTCCTCAACGCTCGTCCTCACCTGCGAGAACAGGCTGTCGAGATCGCAGGCCAGCATCTCGCAACTGATGCACCAAGTCTCTTCTCCCAAAGCTCCATTGACCTGATGGGCTATGAGATGTCTCAGCGTGCTATGAAGGAGGCTACTCAACAAGCTGGTATTTCACCTCGTGATTGTCAGGTCGTTGAGTTACATGATTGTTTCAGTGCAAACGAGATGATCACCATTGACGCTCTTGGTCTCTGTGACAAGGGTAAAGCACACGAGCTCGTTCGCTCAGGAGATATCACCTACGGAGGAAAATACGTCATCAACCCTTCGGGCGGTCTAATCTCCAAGGGTCATCCCCTCGGCGCAACAGGCATTGCGCAATGCGCTGAGTTGGTCTGGCATCTTCGAGGCTGGGCCAACAACCGTGCTGTGCCCAACACACGGTACTGTCTTCAGCACAATCTCGGTCTTGGAGGCGCAGCAGTGGTTACTGTTTACAAGAGAGCAGACGGGGGGGTTGCTCAGGCTGTGAACTCGACCATGGTTGGTAACAGGAACAAGTTGGGATATAACCCTGCTGTTGAGGCCAAGGGGTTCACCCAGGAGCAGGTTGATTTGGTGAGGAGCAAGAAGAACAGGAGTGAGTGGGCGTTGCAGGACGTTGAGAAGAAGGTTGAGGCGAGGTTTTAAGAAGAGTATGTGACGTTCTTGGATGGATTGGCCAAGCAGTTAATGTGGTCGAATACATACATGTCATGAATATATTTACTGCTGTGTCACACATTCATTCACTTGAGCAGCAGACATAGCACGAAAACTACATACACCTTTTATCTATTGTAACAAGTTCTTGTTGATTGCAAATCGGACTGTCCAATCAAGAGATTCCATTTTGTTGATATTGCATATTTTGAATGTTGCATCCATGTTTACTCAAAACCGCCACTTTACATCGATAATTGGCACAGCGATCACTTCATCCCTTTTCCCCTGCCCCCTCCCTCTCCCACTTTCACTTTGGAAGAATTCATGACAACTTCTCCCCAACAAACAAAAATATAAAGATTATTGAGAAACAGAGCGCATTCATTTGACATGGCTCGATTTGACGGCCTACCCCCAGAATTGCGCGCAGCAATATGGGAATATACCCTCCCCGAGGATGAGAACGCGATACATATCCAATCTAGAGTGGGCAAATGAGTTCTTCCTGTCAGAGCCTCGAGGTCCCAATTCTAACGACGATTTCAACCCATGCCTCCCTGCCCGTATCCAAGTCCCTATTTCTGGAGTATACAATGTTTCCAGAGACGCCCGCCCCGTTGTATCTAATCTGATGTGGCCGACATCGACCGATTCATTGAAAGCAAACATAGCCTGGACAAGCAATACTCGCGTAAAAGGGACTACAGATTTACAAATACACATCCAAATTGTTTAATAAAATCAACAGAAATTGAAGCCATATATGAGTAAATAATTGACAGTCAATTTCTGGGCCAAACGCCGTTGTCATCAAATGTACGGATGCCACTGGACAAGTTATCCACGCTATTGTATTGAAGCCCAACAAAATCATCACCAACATCAGCATTTCTAATCTTCTCAGACGTGGCCTGTAACGAAATTACATTTAAGCTGGTCCTTGTAAGGGGTATGACGCGTTGATCACGGCACTAACTAACTGGCGTATCAAACTGGAATAAAGAAAAGCCCTAACCCCCTATTTGACGGATATAAAAACCTCGGTCAGAGACGCGCTGAAGCGCGTCTCTGACCTTGATTCTTTCACATCACTTACACCACAACCTCATTTTCTACTGTCAAACACTCTGAATTCGCTGACTCTTTTGAACTCAACATGGATCAATCGTTCCCTCAATTTGCCAAGCTTCCAATAGAAGTGCGTGCCACTATTTGGGAGCACACACTCCCTGAGGGAGATGGTGGTGCCGCCTTATACATGTACAACATGGACTGGTGGGCACAGTATTCTCCCCCTGGCGTTGTATTTCACGACATGACTACGCAAGGCATTCAACAACTGAGTCGGTCTCCTCGTGTTCAAGTGCCTATTCCTACCTGTGCTGCTGTGTGCAAAGAGGGTCGACGAGTGGTCGAGCAGTGGAGGAAGAAGAATAACTTGGAGTGGTATTTTCGCGAAGAGACCAAAGGCGACATCCTCGTTCGTCGCTTTGATTCTGAGCGAGATATACTCTACGTTTCTCGACATAAATGGGAGTCCTTCCAGCTTCTGGCCGTGGACTGGGAGAATGATGATGAACACGCTGCCGTCATTCGTATAATGGAGAGCGTCAAATATCTTTCACTCCCAGCATTCACAGCTTACTACAGCATCGGCAACATCGCAGGTCTCCTGCCATGGATGAAAAACATCAAGGCTATCTACGTCGTGTGGAACGAACTCCCCAAAGCCCATATGATCAAGAGACAGTTGCCTGATGTAGCGCACATAGCAGAAGTCAAGATACCACTGGACGCACCGGTGCAGCCACGGTGGGAGCTTGATAGGTTCCTACAACGTGAAGATGAGGTTGAATTCCATTACACTGATGAAGAAACGGGTCGCGAGTATGTTGAAGAGGGCGAGCTTTCGGAGTGGCTTGAGGATATTGATGACTTGTGGAGCACTACTGAGGTTGATCCCGAGATTTGGGATGAGGATGAGGAGAAGTTGAAGACACCGCAGATTCATGTAACTGTGAAGGAATTGCCTACTTGGCTCTGAGCTAGTGATGTTGGATGTGTTTGTATCGTTCGAGTTACTGTATTCAGAGCCTTGTAGTATGTCTCAATGAGCGTGGAAACAACAGGTTACATCTTGTACAAGATCAGACAACGAGTTGAGAAGACTGTGACAATACTATAAATGCCGAGGTTTACAGGAACTCTTCAACTCATACTGTTTGAAAAAGATACAATATTACAGTCCTCAAGCTCATCCATAATAGAGAGGAGTCCATCGAAGAAACACGTGCTTCGATACCAGAGCCAACCATATGCAAATCACAATATCTGGATCTACACCACCATGGAAAACACAACAACCCCATCTACGAACCAAAATGACACATCACACGTCCATCTACCCATCATAGTCCAGACCATCACCAAGACCCCTACTAATATCCTCCCGGCTAAACCGAAGTCCACTCACCGCAAGATAAGCCCAACACCACATCAGATCATCAATATCAAGAACCCTCCCAGCCCATACGTAAGAAGCCACGAACTCATTAACTTCTCTGATGTGCATCTTACATGACATACCCTGCAACATGACCAAACTCCCGTCATACCACCGTGGGGGTTCAAATCAAGGACAGTACAGTCTAACTATATCATGACTTCAACGGAAGGCCAAGTCCACATATCGAGATCTAGCGAGGCACAGCCTCTTTACACCGAGAAAACAGCCGCGATCGAAGCCCACGACCCTTGCTATCGTCAGATCAGATCATGGATGCTCGGCCAGATACCCGGGGGGATATGGGCGTATATCGTACACACCCCTGTGGCTTTGTTTCTAGAATAACGCCAACGCAGAGCCTCATCTTGAAAACTTATCAGAGTCTCATCTGCCTGTCCCTGTATCTCGGCTCTGAATGGTTCTTGGGTCATGGGTAAGGTATAGATAGGGCCGAGCCGCTGCGGAAGAGCCTCATGGGGCTCTTTTTTCTGTTTTTCGGCGCTATAAACGGAACACTTTGGTTATCAGGTGATCTGATTTCGCTGCAGTCCGATGGACTATTTTTCTAGTCAGGAGAACGAATGGTGGTTGATCCATGCATCTGCAGGGACTCTGGTTAATGTTCCTAGAAGGCAACTGTTTCGTTGCATTCTTTGGATAAACGGCTGAAGACAAGGTAGTAAGAGTCTCGTTACTTTAACGGCGTCTCTCCGCCGAGACTAAGGTACCTTAGACTCCCGTTGACCTGGTTCGGTGTGGCCGGTAGCAGGCAGCTCACATCATGTCACAAAAGGTGGGACTTGAGAAAATCAGAATCAGCCCATTCTTTCGTATCGTGTCTTGTTTGTCTTGTCTGTGTTTGGTTCGCGATGAGTCAGTAGCGAATTCTCGACTCCATAGATTAACGACTGGAATGACAAATCATATGTGCATCTCTTGTACAGTGAAAGATTGATTGATAAGATGAACAGAGATTGATGCTGGCTCAAGACTTGACATGACACGAGGTTGTGCTCTATTGACTGTAAGTGTTGCGCAAATGGAGATTATCCGCAGGGCACTGATGATAGAATATGTGAGCAATTCATGGAAGGTTTCAATAAATCTTTAGAGAATAGGCAGTGAAAGGAGAAGCAGAATCCAGGATCTCGCATGTGGTATAGGGTAGCATTTTTGTAGATGTGAACCTTGATCCTGCAAGTTGACAAATTAAATCACCACAGTCTGATTGACAGAGTCTGTTATTCAGGTCCTGCTACTTCTATCAATCTATAATTGCTCTACGGCTTATGCCACCGCAGCCCAAGATGACGAGAGACGATCCTTGACTATAAATGACCAACACCTAATTTTAGACTCCCGTCACTTACACGGACCCCTCGGCCACTGAGCAAGTTACTCATCAAGTAACAGCTGAAGCAACAGCGAGATAAAAGGCATAAACTGCGACATAGGAAAACAGAAGCGAAACAGTGATTGAGAAGCAGAAAAGGCCAAGATTCGGAGTAATTACCCGTCAGAGGCGTTTCAGAAAAGTTTCCCCGTTGTATTGAGCACGTTTCATCTGGACCTGAGGCGTAACTTAGTTAGGCCGCCTCCCTCTAACGAATTGCGCAATTATCGCGGCGTCCAAGCACAGAGAACAAGTGTTGTCACTTGGTTATTAATAATTCACTTCCGCCGTCACAAACTGACTGCAACTCAAGCAAGATATCCCTTTGAAACGACTATAAATTATTTGCAATTCCCTTCAGACTCTTCCTTCTCCAACTTCCATTCCTATTATTCAATTTCCACTTTTAGCACGGACCTGTAATTCCGACAGCTCTCCATTCGCGACTCCATCTGATAGATACATATCAAAATACCCCGCCACTTTCTTCAACCTCACAATTACAAATCAACAACACATTCACAATGGCCGACACTCACACTTACGAGTTCAATATCACCATGAGCTGCGGCGGCTGCTCCGGTGCCATCGATAGAGTCCTCAAGAAGCTCGACGGTATGTATACGCCCCGAACGACCGCTGGCCGCTGCTAACAACATCCCTTTGCAGGTGTCGAGAGCTACGATGTGTCCCTTGAGAACCAGACCGCCAAGGTCGTCACCGCCCTCCCCTACGATACCGTCCTCCAGAAGATCGCAAAGACTGGCAAGAAGGTCAACTCTGGCAAGGCGGATGGTGTTGAGCAGTCCGTCGAGGTCGCCGCCTAAGCGCTGCACTAAGATAGGAGGCGAGTCGAGGACGTAACGAGCGATCGATCCATCTGAATATGTGTTAGCTTTGCAAGCGCTTGGGAAACATTCGGTGTTTATGGTCTCGGGTAACGAGAAAAGGAGGATCATCTGTTTTCATAAATAAGCCTCTTAACCAATCTAGACCTTTGATTGAATTCAGCTTTGACTTTAATCGTCTGGAACTTTTGCCACCGTCCCACCATTGTGCGTTAACTTGGATCGACGTGCAGCACGCGTTGTCCATAATGTGAATTCCGAATGTCGGATCAGAAGTGTCGTTTTCAGCAATCTTGAAGCTCGTTTCTTGCCTGTTGCCAGCTGGACAGCAAACAACGGCTCCATCAAACTCTTTGTCCCTGGTTTATCCAACCGTTGAACAGCCTAAAGTTTAAACTTGCGGCTGGCGAGTACTTCCATAGCTGGTTAACCTGAAAGGAACGAGGGCAACTTGCGAAAAAACGAGAGAGCACCGCCATCCGCAAG
The DNA here is from genome assembly GCF_000149555.1 of Fusarium verticillioides 7600. Classification (NCBI taxonomy): domain Eukaryota; kingdom Fungi; phylum Ascomycota; class Sordariomycetes; order Hypocreales; family Nectriaceae; genus Fusarium; species Fusarium verticillioides. The sequence continues at coordinate 2,448,190 of NC_031681.1, forward strand.
CCCCTGCGGGACAATTCAACTGCAACTGACTTGCTCTTGAATCTTGTGAAGTCGATCCGCTCGTCGAAGTGCTGCGCGGGAGGCACTCAACACAACAGTAAGTGTGGGAGAGAGCATTAAATGCAAACTAACCAGCGTTTGCACGGATAAGAGAGGTTCGAGGCAGATGTGCATACGGAGGCTTCATGGAATCCGACATGTACGCTGGCTATTCATGACATCGAATGGGTATTGTGCTATGATGGTCAAGAATGGGGCGAGAAACCATCAGGACCAGCCGTTTGAGAGAACTCCAAAGAGCTGCAAAACCACAGAAACAATGAAAGACGCAGAAAAAGCAACAAGCAATCATGCAAGAAATCAGCTCTCAGGTGAGCAGCTTCCTGATGGATGGAACACAGCCCCTCCCTCGGACAAACGCTTCAAGTTGACAATGACGGCTCGTCGCAGAGAACGCTATCGCAGGCACATTGACCAATAAAAGGGTACGTACAACCCCAAGAATACCTACACGGTAAAACCAGTGGTAGAATATTGACCATGATTACCCCAGATCTGTGTATCATGACTCCAGATTATGTTCATGAGAGGGTAAAGCCACGCACTTTGGCGCCAGCTCACCGCAGCATCATGGGATCAGGTATAGTGTGAAGCTGAGATCCAACATGACCCCGTGAAATGCTTCCGTTTCTCCAGGTCCGAGAAGTCTCATGAGGCCAACAACTTTTCAAGTCTGGGGCCCCGTATCACAGGCAGCGCCAGGACGAAGAGATGCAGTTACACGCATGGCTGGGCTCGATGGGGCTCAGCCGTTCTCAGGGCGTCTCCAAGGTCCGGGGGGCGTGCCGCAACGTCGATGCGGGGAAAACAACTGCGGCTCATGCAAGTTAAAACTGCGGAGCCGCAGTGGATGCCGTTTTAGCATTGCACGGGCCTGATGACGGGGCCTAGAGGGATAAGCGCGGCTTGAAAACGCGGAGGACCCAGGAACCCACGGACCCTGCCCCAGATATGATGATCTAGGTAACATGGGGTTCAACTTTCAAGATGTGACGACCTGGTCAAGCTAGATCCGGCTCCCCTTACTCTAGGCAGTATCCAAGGTAAAGAACTTTGAATGACTTCTTCGTGCTTGATTATAGATCGCAGACTAGCATCAGCTTGGCCTTCGAGCTTGTATACATCATCCATAGTGTTGGCTGGATAAGCTGTGAGGGGAAACGACAAGCACCTTCACTTACACAGATGACGCACTCCTAGTTGCTCTTTCAAGGGCCAAAAATCTCGCAAGCCAATCTCCCTCTGGACCGACACGCGGGGAGGAAAACCGACATGGGGCTAAGCACATCTTGACAATCCCTGCGAAGGTATCGTGGAAGGTGGATCTTCACCAGTTGAAGGTAGATGAGGTGTTGCCACAGGACAAAGTCTGCATCTAATCAATCCCCTACCAGTTGCGTGTTCGAGAAGCAAATGGCACTTGGTGAGGGAACTTGAGGCGGGCAAGGATGTGAGAGTAGCTAGGGAGTTTGATCGTTAAGCTTTAGATGCCCCAAGCTCATTGCTCTAAGTCAATGTAGCGTTGATGGACAAGGTACATCTATCCGCAATCGTGACTGAGACTTGTATCAGGGTGGGTTGTGATGGTAGTTTCTGAAGCCTGTTCTAGCAAACTGCCAATTGCCATAAACAACAACGCCCGGCCACCCGGAGCATGGACGAGAAGCGTTGGCATAGGTTGGGGTAAAATCTGACCAATAGCGTCTTTGATATGCTCGTGAAATGTTGCACCAAATTCATAAGTCGCTTAGACAATACTGAATTCAGGTGACTATGTAGACAGTTGAAGCAGAGGAAACTGACTTGCCGAAAAATTAGTTGTGCATACATAACATGCGCATGTGGTTCTGCCAGTCCTTGCTCGTGCCATGAGTGATGGGCTTACAGTATACTGATATAAACGAGGTACGGCCTAGACACTGTTATACTGTTGTACCAAATCGTTTTCATGCAGCCTTAGACATGATCATCTCGAGGTCTGCTCAACTGTTGGAAATTGTACCAGAAATCCTGAACTGGTCTGTGATTGAGTGAACTGCTCAATCTCGCAGGAGACATGTGTTGCGGCCACCAATCCGCATGAGTCCGCAGCACAGTCCAGCGTTGGTACAGCAGCAATAATACAGGGGTTTCGAGTCAAGGTATCTTCAGTGCGTAACGGACTGAGCTAGAGCTTCCCCGCAGTTCCCAAAAGACCTCCATCCATCCGGCTGGGATGAACCTTGGACCCGAAGACGGTCCCTTCGCATACCAGTCAAGATAGACTCAAGTGCTGGGCGTTGCGTGTATACCCAAGATCTGTCTGGGGAAGATCCTCATTTGGAGCTTCATGTGAGTTCACGGATCCGAAGTTGCTTCCCAATAGCGCGTTGCTAGATGATCTGGGGGACCTGCGCCATGTCTGATGAGAGTGCGGGGAAGAGTGAGGATGCTTTCAGAAGTACACGCCATAATTGTACAAGTATAGGTATTGATTGACGTGGTTCTCCACTGTTGTATAACAGTTTAGCACAGTTTCCTCCTATTCCGTGCCTTGATGCACCAGCCGCAATACGGGCCACGATGGCATTGGCGGTTTATACCGTATTTTGGGGTAATCGCCGTGGCTTTTTTGGTTGAATGACTGCATGACCTCCACGAGATCCTTTCGAGCGGTTTCTAGCGCCGTTGGCTCGTTACCGGTAAAAGGGAGGTCGCAGATGAATCAGCCAGGGAGCATGATTGGTACCTTATCCATGACAAGAGATTCTTGATTTTGGTTGTTGGCAGAGGAAATCCCTTCCTCCCTCATGTCAAGTTAAGTTGCTTTGCTGATGTCACGGAAGAAAGCTTTGACGATCTGTTGCCCCTCCATGCCAACGGATCCAATAACGCCGACACTCGGCGACGGATAACGCGAATGGCGAGATTTGACGATACGATTGAGATCAAAGTAATCATGATATCAAATTGAGAGCATCTGAGGCATTAATCCACAGGAATCACAATTGAAACCTCCTTGGATCCGCAAATATGGAAATTTGAATGCCTAACGGCAGTTGACTGACGCCGAGAAAAGGCAGATGAACATAATTGAGCGTTTCATTCAAGATGCACCCATCCCTACCAGAGGTTAGTAGCTTAGGGGCGTTGGACAAGTGATGCCACACCTACAACTCCGTGCTAAGGTACGGAGCCGCTGCCAAACACCACCCCAGTAATCCACCAACCTATGAGATGTAACAGGCAGCTCCCACATGGCTCAACGGATGCGCTTGGTGATGAGAAGCTATTCTAGCTCGAGGAGGCTGGCAGTAGGAAACGCATGGGATGGATGAAGCATCTCCTAGAATAGTTGTCAGATGGATGTCAAGCGCCCTTTCTGGGACAGGACCCTGCTAATCCACAATTCACATGCCCTGCAAGGTTAGGACAAATTAGGGGCTCTCATGAGGCTTTTCATCAATCCCTTAGAAACCGAGATGGCACACGATACCTGATTACATCAGGTCAGACCAATCAAATCTGCAGTATCTAAGGTACTTTAGCTTACTGGTTATTAGTACTAAGATATAAGTACCTTTAATAATGCAGCTTGCAGATCGTGACTTTTGTCCTCACTGCTATGCCTCCTTGAGGCTGGTATCTGTGGCGCATCGATCGGCAGCCAATCAATACCGGGGCCTTCCCCACTTTTATATGTCGCCTGTGCCATCTCGGTTTCTAAGGGATGTCATGTCATGTTATGTTGAGACAGACAGGGCAGGGCAGGATCTGACAATGAATGGAAGCAACCGAATTAGGACCGGATATGCAATCGAAAGATCCGAATTTACCGCAGTTTCCTTTTTGCTATCTATCTTTGGGCATCGGGCGTTTTAAAAATGGGTTTCTATGGCCTGTTACAGCTTGAATGGCAAAAACCCGGTGTGATGGGAAAAGGGCCGCGAAAAGCATCTGACTTTTGGTGAGACCGAATTTTTTTGATGGATGCTCGCCAGAATATCACCACCTCCCGCTGTAACAACTTTTTTTTTTTTTTTTTTACTACAGTACCTATAGTACCTTGGGCTAGAGCATCATGACTACGGATAATTGTTTTCCTACTGCACACCCCATTGAGTCCCAGATCTGCTCCTAGCTCTGTAGCTGCGGATGGAAGTACCTTTTCCCCCAGAGGTACAAGCAAGACTGTTTGAGGTTGGCGCTATTCCGTACTGTCATCGATTCTCACTAGAGCTGGCCGCTGTGAGGAGATCAGACAGACCTACGGTAAGGCGCGGCAGGTACCGTAGCAATACGTACAGAAGCTACCTACAGGGAAGATGGAGAGATGGACGGGACCTGCCCTGGGCCTAAGCTCCCTAATCCCTAACTCGTCCAGCCCACGGGCTATCCACTGGTGACGCCACTACAAACAACCCGAGCTAAGCTAACCTCACCTCACACTCCGTTTCCCTCACACACACACACACACACACACACACTAACTAAGACTATTCCTCCCACGCACACACGCACGCACGCAACCCATGCAACAAACGCATAGGACGATACTGCCACTCAATCGCACTCACCGTTCGCCGCATCCCGAAAACCATAGTCCAACGAGCATGTTCCAAAATGCGGATCCCCGTGCAGCCGAAGTGGCCTCTCCCTTTGGCCCTTGTTCGTTGATTCACCTGGTCCCCTAGGCTTAAGCCTGGCCAGGATCTAGTCGAGTCCAGAATAGAGACTCTCTTGTCTTGTCTGATCTGTTCTGATCTCGCTCGTCTCTGATCCCACACCCTTCAACATCATGAATCTCACCCCCTCTCCCCCGCGACCGCCAAGATGAGGCTTGAGTTTCTACACCCAGACGCCTATCCTTGCCCCGTTGGCCCATCATACCATTGTACGCTTTAGGCCCGAGTACTATCCATACGTACCATACCAGAGCAGAGCAGAGCAGACCATACCACATAGATCAGTCCCTTCACCCTGGATCGCCCATCCAACATCTATATAAACTCTGCTCCCGTCGGTCTCAAGTCGTTTCTTCTTCTCCATCCTCATCCAGATCATCAATCAACTCTTCAACTCTCTCAACAACTCTTCAGTCTTCACGACAACCTTTCGATACCCTTCCAACCAAACAATCAACCACTCCAACAATCAAAATGGCCGCTCCCCAGATTCCCGAGAAGCAGTGGGCTCAAGTTTTCGAGAAGACCGCCGGTCGTATGTTACCCTATCTCCTACAATCTACAACCCCAATTGCCTCTTCTGCCTCTTGATATCTTTGATATCGTATACAACCACAGGTTCTCTACCGAGTTCCACCTATCCACAGCTCCCCCACCATGCATCCGCCTAACAGTTCGATCATTGTCGAGTCTTGTATACTAACTCACTTTCTCAGCCATTGAGTACAAGCAGATTCCCGTCCAGAAGCCCGGCCCCGATGAGGTCCTCGTCAACGTCAAGTTCTCTGGTGTCTGCCACACTGATCTCCACGCCTGGCAGGGTGACTGGCCCCTCGACACCAAGCTGCCTCTTGTCGGTGGCCACGAGGGTGCCGGTGTTGTCGTTGCCCGCGGCGAGCTTGTCAAGGATGTCAAGATTGGCGAGAAGGTCGGTATCAAGTGGCTCAACGGCTCTTGCCTGAGCTGCTCTTACTGCCAGAACGCCGACGAGTCTCTCTGCGCTGAGGCTCTCCTCTCTGGTTACACCGTCGACGGATCTTTCCAGCAGTACGCCATTGCTAAGGCTATCCACGTTGCTCGCATTCCTGAGGAGTGTGACCTCGAGTCCATCTCCCCCATTCTCTGTGCCGGTATCACCGTCTACAAGGGTCTCAAGGAGTCTGGTGTCAAGGCCGGTCAATCCATTGCCATCGTCGGTGCTGGTGGTGGTCTCGGTTCCATCGCTGTCCAGTACTGCAAGGCCATGGGTATCCACGCCATTGCCATCGATGGTGGTGAGGAGAAGGGAAAGCTCACCAAGGAGCTCGGAGCTACTGCCTACGTCGACTTCACCACAACCAAGAACCTTATCGCCGATGTCAAGGCTACCACCTCCGACGGTCTCGGACCTCACGCTGCTCTCCTCGTCGCTACCAACGAGAAGCCCTTCCAACAGGCTACCCAGTACATCCGCTCTCGCGGCACTGTCGTCTGCATTGGTCTCCCCGCCAATGCTCAGTTCTCTGCTCCCGTCTTCGACACAGTTGTTCGCATGATCTCCATCAAGGGATCTTACGTCGGCAACCGTGCTGATACCGCTGAGGCCATTGACTTCTTCCGCCGCGGTCTCATCAAGGTCCCCTTCAAGACTGTCGGTCTCTCTGAGCTCAACGAGGTCTACAAGCTCATGAAGGCTGGACAAATTGTCGGTCGCTACGTCGTCGACACCAGCCGATAAGCGCGCGGCTGTCGCTTGGGCAGTGCGCCAAAAAGCAAAAGCACGCCCCCAAAAAGATAAACAGGGCTACCCATCGCGCAAAGGGGTTTACCCTCTAAAGAGGAGTTCAGGCGGGAGTTGATTTGGGTTTTCAGGCGGGTGTTGTCGAAGTAGCCAGATGGATGATCTTGGTTACACTTTGTGTATAGCCCTAGTTTATGAGTTTTATGATTTCCCTTAGCATCAAATAACAGAACGAACGTTTCGATCAACCATGGTTTCCGAGTGACACCTCCTACTCTGCACATTAATATGAATAATACAACACTTTTCGGTAAACTCTTCGAAAGACGAGGAGCAGCCATTTTCTCCGTGCTACCCTGCATCGCTATCTGTTTGCTATTTGAGTTCGACTTAAGCCCCATTGTACAGTCTATAAGGGGATGAATGTTCTTCGATATAATAAAATCCTCCATTTTCTACCATGATACTCTAATTTAGAATACAAATTTTAGTAAGTCCCTTCGAAAAGCATGCTGGATAATCCTGTAAAGTTCTCATGACCGAATCTCACTCGGTCTCCTTGTATCACAACAGATGGACTTACATGGACAGCTGATTTCGCACATGCTAGACCAGCTTGCAGATTAACTACCATATTGATAATAACACACAATTTTACGGAGCTATTCCCACAGAGTTAGTTCATACGCCCAAGTCAAGTTGTCTTATCGTGACTAACACCGTATCTTCTACCAGGAGACGGGATAATATCATTCATGTATGACGGGGTTGATTTACCCCTCCATCCACTACGAATCCGATGCAACCCTCACTGCAAGAACCCCTGCCAGCCACCAAGCCACTTCTAGAACATCATCAACCGTCCAGAAACAAAAAAAATCAGGCCACTGCTGATGAAGTGCATCCAGAGCGTCTAAGCGTATCTTTTACGAACCTCTCGTTTTCTGGGCTGCAGAGGTTCTCTTCTTGTCTGGAACGTCAATGACAAGGGATAATTGAATTTGTGATATATGATATGAGAGACTGGTAACGGAGAACGCCTATATTTGACTTCCCGACGTGCCGAAGTTCAACGCATCATGCATTCATCGATTACCTAGGTAGACTCCAACGTTGCTACGTAGTAGAGCGGGGAAACGAGACATCTTTTTAGAATCTGAATTTTAAAACGACTAATGTAACTCTTCAACACGTGCTACCGTCTCGTCTCGTCTCTTCTCTTCTCGTCTTGCCATATCTTGTCTCCCACTTGTAGTTGCATCGCTTTAGGCATAATTGTCAATTGAGATTTTTGCGCCGTGAGCGCCTCTTCATTGCACTCTACAGTAGACGCCCACTATTCTCTTCTGCGTACTCCAAGAATATCTCTTTCTAGGAAGCTTGCTGCTGATCTGGGAGTCAATTGAAAAGTGATTCTTGATCGTCTATATCGTAAATCAAGAGCCACCAGGTCCACCAAGCAGAGCGAATCTTCGCACAATGCTAGGTCCATATTCTTGGTACTGTGATGTTGTTAGTCATGGTCATTATGCAGTATACAGCTTGTCTTACCTCGGCCTTGGTATGGCAGTATGATCGGAACTCCGGGGTTTGACCAAGGAGACTGCCTCCAAACCAAGGACCGTGTCGCTGTCGCTTATGAGTGATAACGGACACGTCCAGACCACCGCTACGAGCACCACCGCTGCGGACCTCGCTGGCTCGAATTCTGGCATCTACCAGCTGCTTGATGTCTCGCTGTAATCGGCGGCCGAAATCCTTGTACAATGTGCTTCCACCAGAAAGAACAATGTTCTTGTAAAGACCTCGTCGGACGTCGATAGGCGATTGCTGAATGACACCGTCGACAACCACGGGCAGAGGAGTCAAGAAGTCGGAGCTGTAAATCTCGGGGTTGAAGAAGATCTCGGGGGCGAGGAAGCGCTCGTAACCGACATCGACGGAAACCTGTCGGCCATTGGGGTGTGACACGACATGCTGAGCGAATCGAGTGCGATCCCTGTCGTACTTGCTGAATTCCTTGACGATATCGGGACACACGTAGCAATACTCCTCCTTAATTTCCTGAGCAGTCTTGAGCGAAGAATCGGGCTCGCCTCGGTCTCGCAGAAGGGACTGAACGAAGTAGGTAATATCTCGACCGGCAATGGGAATAGACTTGATAGAAGATCCAATGACATAACCCTCAGCAACGGGGATGACGTGGGTGACACCATCACCAGAATCAATGACCGTGCCAGTCAACGAACGATCCTGGACCTTTGAAGACGTCCAAGAAGCAGCCAGAGCAAGAACGGCTTGGACGGCAATGTACATTCCAGCGCAGTTGAAGGACTCGAAGAAGATCTCGGCGGTATTCTCACGGTTCTCGGGCGGGTTCAGGGGCTATGTGTATTAGTTTGATGTTTGACGTCGTATAGGGCGCAATATGCTCACGGGCTCGGTAAGGAGGAAGTAATGGTCTTCAGGCTCGACTCGCAGATACTTGAAGATGGAGTTGGACCAGAATCGTTCCATGTGGTCCTAAAGGCGGTCAATTCTAGGTCATGTCGGATTCGTCGGCAAGCATACCCAATTCTCTATTTGGCCGTGTCGGATCGGATAATGAAGACCATATCCTAGGCTTGTCAGCTGAATTCAATGAATTGGAGCTCATATGGCTGCCTACCGGGACCGCCAGAAGCTGCTATCGCCTCATCGCCAATAAAGAAGTCGAGATCCTCGGTACCTCGCTTTCCGCTCAGATGGCCTCCAGCTCCAGCACCTCCCGTAAGAAAAGACGGCTTGTTCGCAACAGCCGGTCGTCCAGAACCAGAGCCACCAGCTCCGCCAGTTGGCCCCTTCGTCGCAATCGCGGTCGGGAAGACGAATGAGGGAGAATCGTTACCGGCGAAACCTAGATTGGAGCATCAGCATGAAGCTCAGGAGTACATAATAGCCTCATGAGCGTATTTCGTCGTTACAGACCTAGCTTGGAGAAACCCGTGCCGCTGTGAGCTGAGGTTAGCTGTCGTCGCCAGTGCGGGGGCTAGGATAAGTGAGACGTACTTGTCCATGACAACGGCGGGAGTTTGGTTAGCCATGATGGGCGAGAGTGCGTGGTGAAGCGCACAGCTGCAAGAGAGAAGATGGACAGGAGGTGGACGCAAATGCCGCGTGTGAGGAAATGCAATGTGCGGCGATGATGGTGGTCGTTGGGCGAGGATTACGTTACGTGCCTTGTAAAGCTCCCAGCTCGGATGGAGGTGAGGCTTGAACTGCGGCTGTGCTGTGCCCCGCCGTTGAGTGGGACGTGACACTGAATGGCTGGAGATGTGGGCCTGGCTGCGATAACCGGGGTGAAGGTCTGAGTGACAAAATTATAGACACAATTGGCAAACTTAACAAAAAGGTTTATATGTTGGAAGTTTGGCAAACCACTTGTATTTAGTATCTAACAATGCAATGTCTGGCTGTCGGTTTCCACAAGCAACTTGGAATTTGGTTATCTTCCAGAGTGCTTAATTTGTCTTGCTCTCTGTCTCAACTTGAGGATCCGATGTCTCAAGTCAGTTGTAATTATAGCTCATGTGCGGCGTCGTTTCTAGGCCCTCTTTAACGAACGAGAGGCAACAGGCAACTAACTGTATTTCTTCAATGTTTCTACCTTATCGAACGCTCGTCTTGATGCTTGTGACGTTTGTTGAATGTAAGGCTTTTTCATAGATCTCAAGATCATATATGTCTCTAAACGCTCAAACTCGTAAGAATTATATGTGTCCAATACTGGAGTGTTGATTGGAGATTGGAGATTTTACGAGGCAATTTTGTTGTCCACCTGGCGATTGCTGCTTCTTGTCTAACACGACGAGTCCATCGAGCAAGAAGTGACTGATCAAAGCCCAATCCAACAGCTCCTCTAGCACTTTCCTTGTCTGTAGAGTCCTTTGCCTTTCCTCCAAAGCTGGGGTCTGCCCCAAACGACATCATTGTTCAATCTTCAACCCTTTTTCCTATAGCATTGAATTTCATCAACATCACTTCCCGGGTTCTCCACGCCCGCTTTTCCTTTCGTTCATTTCTCTTCTTCCCTCACATCCATCAACATCATCTCGACAATCTCGTAACACTAGACCCTCGCCAGCTCATGACTTCTCTCGAGGATGTCAGACAGTCTCGATGATGATACCCTCTTTAGCTCACGATCCACCTCCCACGGAACTGATGGCGCTTTCGATCGGGTAATGAAAGTGGCATACAGAACCAAAACAGTGCCTGCTATCTTTGTTCACGCCGGGGCTGGGTTTCACAGTCATCAAAATGAGCACATACATCTTCAGGCCTGTGTTGCGTGAGATATTCCCCAGTGGCCCCTGGCCCCCTGGATTTGGCTAACATCAATAAGTGCGGTTGAGATGGGCATGAGATTCCTCAGAGCCGGTGCCAGCGCAACCGAGGCCGTCGAAGCAGCTCTCCGGATTCTCGAGGATAAAGAAATCACCAACGCTGGATACGGCTCCAATCTTTCCATCGATGGTGTTGTAGAATGCGATGCCACTGTAGTGGACCATCTTGGCCGCAGCGGCGCCTGTGGTGCTGTCCCTAGTATGTTTCCACTGCCCAAGGCAAGTTCAACTGCTGACATTATCACAGATATTCGAAATCCTATATCCCTGGCCAAACTCGTTCTAGATATGAGCAATAAACCGTTGAGCCTGAAACGAGTTGCCCCAAACGCTCTTGTCGGAGAGGGCGCTAGGGCTTTCGCAGAGGAGCATGGCCTCATGATATACCCCAATGAGTATATGGTTTCGAAGAATGCCAGAGATCGTTTTCTGAGGTGGCAGGAAGACTTGAAGCGAGCCGAGTCCAAGGGTCAAGAGCCCAAAGCTTTGCCCAAAATTGTTGATACGACCGCAACATGTCCCCCATGCCAGTACGATACAGCATCGCCGATAAAGTCCAACCCATCCCTTCCGCGGGATCAAAGGCCTGCTGTTCTTGTCGGCACTTGGAACGAGGGACAGCCTGATTCTCCTTTCATTGGTACACCGATCCAAGATGCGCCATCGCCAGAACAATCAACACCCACAAGCTACTTCAGAGCCACAAGCACCTCTCCCGCAGCAGTCGGCCGTTCTTCAATCACCCGAAGTCCTCAGGAGGGAGCGGCACAGACGTATGCTGGTGTTGTGAGTGGTGCCCAGGGTGTATTGTCATCCCCATTTCGACCGAGTCTATCTCGAAAGTCCAATTCTTTAGCTGAGGATTTTAAACCCGTCTTGCCAGAGAATACATCAATCCGCCATAAACACCATTCACATGCCTCAAATAAGGCCGATAATACATCACCGCGAACTCCTACTGCGAATAGGGGCAACAGCCCTGATCGCCAAAGCTCCTCAGGTCCTCGTGGGGCTAAGCGACCTCTCAGTCCTGATGAAAAGTCGCAGCCTCATTCAAGAGAAGTACACGACCGCCTTCATTACGGGTCTGTTAGCGAGGACGTTATTACAGACACTATTGGTGCCATTGCGATCGATGATCGAGGCCAAATTGCTGCTGGCTCATCTTCAGGTGGTATCGGAATGAAGCATCGAGGCCGTCTGGGACCAGCTGCTCTTGTGGGAGTTGGCACGGCCGTTGTGCCCTGTGACGATGAGGATGACGACCAGGTTGCTGTCGCTGCAGTCACAAGCGGTACAGGAGAGCATATGGCTACTACCATGGCCTCCCAGCGATGTGCGGAAAGGATTTACCATGGCACAAGACGTGGAAAAGGAGGCGTCAACATTCAGGACGACGATGAAGATGCCATCATGGAATCTTTCATTGCTGAGGACTTCATGAAGCATCCCGGTGTCAGGAATTGTCATTCAGCAGGTGCCATTGGGGTCATGGTGGTCAAGAAAACGCCGTCAGGCTACTATTTCTACTTTGCTCACAACACAGATTCCTTCGCCCTCGCTTCGATGGGAGGTTCGGAAAAACAGCCCGTCTGTACGATGTCTAGACTTTCTCATGGCGCCAAGATCGCCAAGGGTGGACGTAAGGTCAGGTTTAAGTAAGGTGCTCCATTGTACAAAAATAGCATAGGGTTGGCGATGTTGATGTGAATTGAGCTTCTGCCCAGGCTGTTGAGTGGTTGGGCTATCCGCACCTAGAAGTGCAGTGGTCGATTAGAATATTATTATGCATTAGACTCAAGTGATAGCTTTTGGAGCATAGCCCTACGCCCGCTGTTTAGTCTGATCACTTCAATATTGATATCTACAGACTTGAGACTCCAGAGTAGTATGCATTGACTGTAGCACCATCTGTAATAAGTGCCATATCTGGCTAATTTCCTTAACGCCGCGAGACTATATGTACATTGGTCATCAAGGGTATATCCCGTTCTTCGCCCCCGTTCTTCAAGCAATTTACTGGCTCTTTCATGGACGGGGTGTCCCTGTCGCACTGCCTGTCTCTTCCCGTGATCCGCCTCCATTGACGATCTTGCGCTTCTTTTTCTTCTTTCTTGGTACAACGGCGGGTTTCGCGCCATAGTTACCCAGAGATAGTTTGGTGCCACACGTGAAACATTCCGAGTTCTCTGGCGTCTCACAGAAGATGCTCAGACAGATAGAGCAGACGAAGCCTGTGTCCACAACTCGGCCGTGACAAAAACAGGCGGCGCGGAAGTCGACGGTGTCGTGTGTTGGGGCGATTAGAGCTTCACGAGCTTCTGTGTCTGCGATGAGGCCGAACATGAGGTAGTTCAGTAGTCCTTGGGGATGTGTAGCAGCGAGGTATGTGCCACCGGTGTTATAGCAAGCCTGTTGTAGGAAAGTTGGCTCTCCAGTAAGAGAGAGAGTATCGATAGCAACTTGGTTGTGGCCAGCGGCGAAGACAGCGTTCATGGTGGGAATGTATTGCGAGGGTTCTGAATCGGAGACAGAAATGACCAGGATTCGGCCGCGAACGGTTGGGGGAGCAGTATTCGACGAGCCTTTATGGCTGTCCTCGAGATTAGCCGTAGGCGCACAGAGAGCCTGCGCAGCTTTGTTGATATGACATAGCGCCAGCGTCAAGGCTCCGGAGATTTGTGTCGTAGCAGAGAGATCCTCCTCCTTTGTCTGATCCAGGAGTTTTCGAATCGCAGCCAAAACGGCAGCTTCAATTTGCGCAAACTGCGGGAACTTGTTCGCTGAGGTTTGCGTTTGCGCAACAGCATCGTTCATGGCAACATCGCCAGAGGCGTCGCGTGAGGGTGTGGGAGGCGTTGGGTAAAGCCATTCTGCGCGATCAACGTGCGCGGCGATAAGAGCGACCTGGTTTGCGTTGCTGAAGGCGAGATGGGCGTTAACGAAGACGAGGATGTTCGCTATAGCACGCGAAAGGGGAAGGACGTTGTTGAGCGACGCCCAGGCTCGGGGGTTCGTATCGAGGACGATGGTGAGGAGCGAGGGAGTCTCCTCACGGGTGCCGACCTCGTAGTGCTCTGAAACATCCACGGCATCCATTTTGAGGATGTTGACGCTGCGAAGATGTTGGTTGGGAGGCGGCTACGAGGCCTTAGGAGTGGTTGAGCTGCCTTGGTGGCCTTACTTGAGGACTGAGGCTGCGATATCTGAGGCTGTCCTGGGCTGTCGCAAAATTGTTGGATTCAAGACAAACCTAAGTACAAAGTTAAGAGGGCGGACGGGTACGAGCGTTGCATTTATCGCATGATCAGTTGATAACCAAAAAAGCCAAAATGATAATTAACGCCAAACCCAATTGCAGCAATGGTTGGAAGAGCTCTATTGCTTCTTCTTTTCTTTCAAATACCTTATTCTTGGACGCGGCTATCATAGTCTAGATGGGAGAGAAAATATGTTCCAATTGTTGATTAGACGTCATCTACAGGCATAGTCCAATGGAGTATGAGCGCGGCTGCTGGCACCAATAGGCCCCTACAGCAAACCCCCCTAGCTCAGCTCTCCAAACGCCTGGCCACGTGATGATCAACTAAAACGCTTCAAGCGTCAGTGATCTCTGATCTAACGTTAGTGGCTCAAGCCCAAGCCCAGTCTCACGAGCTCTCTTGTGGTAGGTTGAGGTTGTGGTGGAGGCCGTGACGGGTCTTCTTGCCTCGTGCGCTGCGCTTTACGATTTACATCACAAGTTCCAGTTTCGGTCTCTTCCACTTTCACTTTTGTTTCCTCAGCATCTTAAAAAACAAAACAAGAACTGGCTTCTTCCCTACTTTCTCTCTCATCTATCTACCTACACATTCAATCAATAAATATTCCATGGCAGAACCTACAGAAGCTGCTTCTCAGGTGCCTCCAGCCCAGTCGCTGGAGGACCAGACCCTTATCGTCTTTGCGCGCCTCATGGAGGGCGGACAGGAAGACAACGAGACATGCCGCGACCTCGATGAACTAACTAAGCTGCTCAACGATGACTATGAAGCCCGTCAGAAGGACAAGTCTCGTGAGACTATTTGCAAGGTTATCGATGGCGACTGTGTCGACACCGTTTTGTGCTATCTTGATATGAGACAGCCTGAGATAGTGCGTGGCCACGCCACTCTCTCAACATCCGCATATCTCAAAGCCGCTGGCGATGACGGCTCAAAGAAGCTCTCGACTTTCTTCTTTGACCGTGTGCGAAGGGGAACTTATGATGATTACATTGTTGCCTTTTGTGTCGCCGCTGCGACATTTCCCATTGTCCCCGATCTCACTGCCCAGCTGTTTCTTAACGAAGATTTCCTACCCAGCCTCGGCACACTTATGCGACGAAAATGGAAGAGCCGCAAGGTCGAGACGGCCTGTTTGGAGATGCTCAACGCTGCTTGCATGAACTCACTTTGCCGTGAGGCTATCAACAAGTACTGCATTGAGTGGCTTGAGGAAATCGTCGACCAAGACCTTAGTGAGACTGTTCGTAGCATGAACGCAGACCCAAACCTTCAGAGCGATGGAGGTTCCATTTCAATGAGGCGGCACTCTGAACAGGTTCAGTATCTTGCTGCAGTCATCTTGGCCAAGCTGAGGGTGAGATAAAATGCCTATGAGCTCTGTATTATCACTGACTGACCCAGCTTTCAAGGCAGTTCCCGCTAAACCAGCACCCGGTGAAAACAAGTCTCGAATCGAGCCTGCAGTCACTAGTATCGAAGATCTCTCTGGAATGTTCACTAAGATGATACTGAGAGATGAAGATCACGGACGAAAGCACTCTATCGAAGGTCTCGCATACGCCTCCCTTCAACCTAAAGTCAAGGAGTCTATCGTGAGCAACCCCGAGTTGCTCAAAAAGTTGGTCAAGACTCTTAGCGAAGCCCAGCCAAGATCACCAACTACTTATGGAGCCTTAAGCATTTTTGTCAATCTGACGAAATACTTGCCTACCCTGACTGAGGAAGAAAAGAAGATGAACCAGCTCAAGGCATATGCCAATGCCGCCGGGAAGCTTGGCGGACCCGACCCCCTGAATGATGACGAGCATGTCGCAAAAAGATGCACGCTGGTGTTTGATGCAGGTATTACGCCGGTCCTCGTCACCCACAGTAAGAATGGCTCGCCCGCTTCTCTGGGACTTGTTATCTCCATTATTTTCTCCCTTTCAGTCGACAGGACTCTCCGCGGCCAGCTTGCTCAGCAAGGAGCGGTCAAGCTTCTCCTGGTATCATGGATGTCCCTGCCTCAAACCGAAGCTGCTTCACGTCGTCTTGCAGCACAAGCCCTGGCCCGCATCTTGATCAGCACAAACCCTGCACTAGTCTTTGGTGGCAACCGTGACACCCCCATCATTGCTGCTGTCAGACCGCTTGTCTCTATCATCCCACCCGACCCTGCTGCTCAGACACGGGACCTGCTTCCTTCCTTCGAGGCCCTCATGGCCTTGACTAATCTCGCGTCGATGGATGACGATGCCACCAGACGCAGTATCATCAATACCGCATGGAACCAGATTGAGGAACAGATGCTGGCTTCTAACACTCTTGTCTCCAAGGCTGCTGTCGAGCTTGTTTGCAACCTGGTACAGCAACCAGAGGCTATCGCCCTCTATGCTGAAGAGACTGCCAGGGCCCGTAATCGCCTTAATGTCCTCCTCGCGCTTGCTGATGCCCCTGATGCCGGAACTCGAAGTGCAGCTGGCGGTGCTTTAGCTTCACTCACCAACTTTGAGGGTGTCATCCGGGGCATTATTAACCGAGACCGCGGTGTGAAAGTTATCCTTGGGATGTGTATCGATGACAGCGAGGATATCCGTCATCGTGGAGTGTTTGTGGTAAACAACTTGGTCACTGCAGAGGGCGAGGTCGGTGAGGTCACACGAGGGAAGGTCAAAAGCGAGGGCGGAGTTGAAACTCTTACAGAATGTGCTAAGAAGAGTCGAAGCAATGATGTTGTCGAGCTGACAGTTCAGGCTTTAAAGGCTCTGTTAGGAGACCAATCAAATGAAGAATGACGAAGAACATATACATTTGTTGTAAAGGCGGCGCAGATCAGCATTTTTTAGTTTGCGAAACGAGGCAGCGGGTTTTCAAGTTTCACAACGATTATGACTATGGCAATGGCAGTGGCAATGAGATCTATCATGTTTCCTTTGACCCAACCCAAACAAACGCCGTGTACTTTTATTTTATACCGTGGTATCGACCCTGTTGAGAATAGCAACGCCCTCTACATGACCTGTCTGAGGAAAGAAATCAAATCCTCGAAGGCTCTCAATCTCGTATCTCTCGCCCTCTCCCTCGCCGCGCACAAGCACACCGACATCTCTGGCCTGTGTATGCACGTTACAGCTGACATACAGAACTCGTCGAGGTCCGAATTTCCGTAGCTGGTTTAAGAAGTCTGCATCGCAGCCCTTACGGGGAGGATCAAGAACTACAACGGTCTCGTCACGGTTGTAGGTAACGCTCTTGAAAAGTTCACCAGCATCAGCGGCGATGAACTTGCAGCGATCCTCTCCCATACCGTTGAGAGCTGCGTTGCGACTTGCGTAGGCGATGGAGTCAGCTGCAATGTCGATACCGATAGAGTGCTGGAAGAGCGAAGCCAGAGTAACGGTGAAGAGGCCAGAGCCCGAGTAGGCGTCGATCAGGTATTTGATGTCCATGCCCGTGCCGGCGGGAGGGAGAATGTTGTCTCGTACGAAGCCGGTAAAGGAGGGAAGAATGGAGTTGTTGTTCTGGAAGAAAGAGCCAGCTGGGTTGGTGAAGGTGTAAGGGCCGATGTATTCTGTTGTGGTGGCCTTGGAATCAGTGATGCAGGACTTGACGTCGACGGTATCCTCATTCTCAACACGGACTGTGTAGGGTTCTGTTTCACCCTTGGCCTCCTCGCTGTCCTTGGGGACTCGCTTCGTGTTCTCTCGGAGAAGAACCGTAGCACCGCGCTGATAGTTGGCAAACTCTTTCTGCATGCGCTCACGCTCTCGTGCCATACCCAGACGCACAGCATTGGTACCAATAGGGCAATCCTCAATATCCAAAACCTTCCGACGACCTTTTTGCATGAATCCAATATCAGGGCACTTCTCAAATGGGATTCTGGGGTTCTTTCCTCTCTTGCTGGGTCGGAATCCAGGGGGTCCGTCAAAGTGAGGTGTGAGCTTGGTACGGTAGTTGTACTGCAGAGGACTGCCCATCGTATCCTGTACAGCGGGGACTATGTTGGGATCTAGGTTTGAGAAGTTCTTGAAGGCCTTCTCGACAATGCGCTTCTTGAGTTTGAGTTGCTCGGGGTATTCGAGCATCTGGAATTGGCAGCCGCCGCAGGAGGCGAAGTATTTGCAGCTGATACGGGCATCGTCGCGGAGAGGAGAGGGTTTTGTAATGGAGATGAAGTCGGCGAGGGTTTGGGTTTCGCGACGAAGATGACGGAAGACTTTGACCTTTGCGGTGTCGCCAGGGACTGTGAAAGAGACAACATAGACCTGGTTTGAACCAGGCTTCATACCAAGACCATCACCTGTCGACGACAGCTCCAGAATCTCAACCTCTGTCTCAGTGCCTTCCTCTGGGAGAACTTCTGGGCCGTGCTCTGTTCCCTCGCCATACTCAACAGCTCGCTCTTTGAGAAGGGCCTGAATATCGTACTTGAGGACTTCCTCAGATGAGCCTTCGGTGATATTCTTTTCCCTCTTTGTCTTCTTCTGCTTCCATTGGCGATTGTTCTGCTGGTTTGGCCTCTTGTTAACTTGCTGAGCGTTGCCATTTAGTTGGGAATTGCCGTTTGGCACAGCTTCTGCTTGTGCGCTCGCCATGACTGTGAAGGGACGGGAATTGTACAGGCGAGGTTTGATGAATGTGGCCAGAGGTGGGAGTCTCAGACGCCTCATGAACGAGCAATCGGATCAATCTGAGTATTCTGTGAGAAGAGTGAGATTTTGGGAGGAGAATGTGAATGTTTTGAGATGTTGATATTGACAAAGATTTGTTCAAGATGAGAATGAGACGAAGAAATGTTTCTTGCAGAGGCCCCACTTGGAATTCGGGGACGGTGGGCCGTAGATGTCTGCTTTTTTAAGCAGCATCTGATTGGCTGATCATCTCGTCGCTTTTCCATCATGAGTGCTCTTGTGTACATTGTTCCTATGATGGACATTTGGAATGAGATGAGAATAAACAGTATGAATGAAATATTGGTAGATAATCAGTACAGTGCAAAGACATGTCGAGCGCCAATGGCTTTTTATGC
Organism: Fusarium verticillioides 7600; assembly: GCF_000149555.1. NCBI lineage: Eukaryota > Fungi > Ascomycota > Sordariomycetes > Hypocreales > Nectriaceae > Fusarium > Fusarium verticillioides. The sequence continues at coordinate 2,467,296 of NC_031681.1, forward strand.
TCTCAAATAAGACATAGGATTTGACCTCCATTGGCTCTCCTAAATGTAGATGAAAGCAAAGCAAGACGTCTATAACATCCAAGTTTCTTATCCAATCTCCTAATAAGTTTCTATTTAGAATATTCCCTTATTTGAATAAATTATACTTATAAACGCCCGAGTCAAACTCAGGGAGCACTTCCTCCTGACTGTGGCCTATCATGATAGCGATTGGTTACCCTGTTTCCTAGACTGGCAGGTGATCGCCTCATGAGCCTGGGGCCATGCATCTACCGGGGTGTTCCGACAATCGGCCTTGGATTCCTTATCACGTCAACAGCGACTTCTATTATCTGCTTTAGAAATCCAACTAACAACATCCATTCAACTTTGGAGGCGGTCGCTTCGTCCCTCCCTTCATCGCTCACTTTTTCGTATTAGTGTTTATTATTCTTTTGCCCTCACGTGGAGCTTGCACACTCTGATCGAATTAGTATCATTTCTTAGTAACGACTTACAGTGACAGTTGTTGAGACGACTAGTCATGAAGGGCGCGAGCTGATTTCTAATACCAAGGAACACATCTCATCTCTACCATCAAGATGAAACTCCCATTACTGTTACTGGCCTCCAGTATCCATTATGTCTCTTTATCAGCAAGCCCCATATTCGAAGAGTTCTTTTCTCCAGGTGTTGGTACAAGAGGAGCCGTTGCTTCAGAGGCTCAAGAATGTAGCTACATCGGGAGAGACTTGTTAGCACGAGGTGTAAGATTCTGATTTCTTCTCCATATAAACGCACCGACTAACTAACTATCCAGGGAAATGCCGTCGATGCCATGATTGGAACGACATTCTGCGTCGGTGTTATTGGCATGTACCACTCCGGTATTGGAGGCGGTGGTTTCATGATTGTGCGTGACAAGAAGGGTAACTACGAAGCAATCGACTTCAGAGAATCAGCCCCTACAGCAGCATTCGAGGGCATGTACCAAGGGAATGTGAACGGTAGCATCTACGGAGGCCTTTCTGTTGGTGTGCCAGGCGAAGTCCGTGGGTTTGAGTATGTACACAAGAAATACGGCGTATGAACCACCACAAGCACACTGAGAGTTACCACATGCTGACATCTTAAACAGAGTCTTCCATGGAAAACAGTCTTACAAGGAGCTATTAAGGTGGCTCAGGATGGATTCATAGGCAAGCCCAAGGAAAGTAGAGAGACAAAGAGTTACAAGCTGACAAATGTCAGTCAATGCCGACATGGCAAGGTTTATCGAAAAGACCATTAAAGACCATCATAACTTCTTTGTCGAGGATCCCTCATGGGCACAAGATTTCACTCGAAATGGTATGCTTTTTGACACCCAATACTGGGACCAGGGCTCACATGTGGCAGGACAGCTTATCCCCGAAGGAGAAACGATGACAAGACGGCGATACGCCCGGTAGGTCAAAATTCGATTTCAGACTTCAGTATAGCTGACCAACTCAGTACACTTCAATCTATCGCAGAGCATGGCGCTGATGCCTTCTATACAGGTGCTTTCGGTAAGTCAACACTACATCTGAGAATTGAGTAGATAATAACATGGCACAGCTGAAAGCATGGTCAAGACCATCCAAGAAACAAATGGTACCATCACACTAGATGACTACAAGAACTACCATGTAATCTCTCGAGAGGTTCTTCATACTGAGTACAAGGGTTACGATGTCTACGGCATCAGCTCTCCAGCCGGTGGCGCCGTGTCACTCAATATCCTGAACACCATGAACGGCTACTCACACCAAGACGAGGATCGAAACACTACACTACACATCTACATCGAAGCCATGAAGTTCGCATATGGAGCTCGTCTGCGTCTTGGCGATCCTGACTTTGTAGATGGCGTTCCGGAGCTCGAGCACGAAATGCTCAATGCCACAACGGCAGAAAGGATCAGGAGTAAGATCGATCCTCGAAAGACCCAGAAGAATGAAAAGTATAACCCCGATGGAATCTACTCATCTGATGGGCACGGAACTTCCCATGTCGTCACTGCAGATGGCGATGGTATGGCTGTGTCGCTGACAACCACGGTCAACCTCATCTTCGGATCTTTCCTCATGGATCCTCTCACTGGTGTGATCCTGTGAGTGTTATCAACCTCTTTCTATTCTGTATTCATGGACTGATCATTACAGAAACAACGAAATGAATGACTTCTCTATTCCGGGAGTTCCTAACGAGTTTGGTTTCGCACCAGCAGAAGCAAACTTCATTCGTCCAAACAAGCGCCCCCTTTCCTCATGCACACCTCTCATCGTATCCAACAAAGACGGATCTCTCTTCGCCGTCATCGGAGCTGCAGGGGGCTCACGTATTATCTCCGCTACGACTCAAGTTGCGTGGCGTGTATTGACTTCTCCACCATGGTCTATCAAGGACGCTGTTCGTGAGCCCCGTGTTCACAACCAGCTCATCCCGAATACACTACTCGTGGAGAAGAAGTTCAGTTCATACGATGTTCCATCGCTGGTGGAGCGAGGCCATAATATCACTTGGGTCGATGAGGGACTGAGTACTGTTCAAGCGTTAACGAGGGACCCAGCTGGCGTTTTTGAGGTTGCGCCTGAACCTAGGCAGAAGAACAGTGGCGGTGTGACATTGTAGACAGCACAGGAAGAGATGGAAGCATGCATGGTTATATTCCTGATTGAGCAATCAACACTTCTAGAAGGACACAGCATACAATATAGAACATTGACTACATTATTCCCAAGCTTAGTGCTTGCTGTATCAATTGCTCTAAGCTGTCTCTTTTCTCGCTGAATCTTCGAAAAAGGGTATCCTTTAGTCTATCTCCAAAAAGTCTACGCTCTTTGTTTCGCAAGTGACACCAAACGTGCCAACTGAACCGTCCACTTCTTTGCAAACTCCTCCTCGGTGAATCTCTTTGCCGACTCTCGTGCACGCAAGCGAACTGCCAGAGGATCTGGCAGTGACAAAGCCTTCTCATAGCCCTCTGCGAATTCTTCTTCTGTCGTTGCATGAAATCCTTTTCCATGGGTCAGCAAGATCTCAAAATTGTATTTTCAGTCAGCTTACCAGTTGGCTGGCCATCGATTGGCACGACTATGTCGAATTTGGGCCCAGCACTGTCATGAACCACGGAAATGAGTCCAGCAGCTTGGTATTCGACAACGCCAATCCCGAAGTGCTCATTCCACATGCCATTGACACCCACAGATGCTCTTCTTAACCAGTCTAGAACATCTGACCATGGGGCATCGAGGTGGAACTTGACACTGTCCTTGATGCCAAGCTCATTGGCAAGAAGTCGCAGCTCGTACACACGCTTTGAGTCTGAGTCATCTCGCACGCTTCCGATGAGAACCAGCTGTGCTCCCTTGGATGCCTCGCTCTTGGTCTTGAGGAAGGTAGCGAATGACCGCATGATGAGCTGGTGGTTCTTTTCTGGTCGGAACTGGGCGAGGTAGACAATGGCCTTCTCTCGTCGCTTCTCACTTTCTTCGGAAACTTCGACTTCGCGCTCCATTTCTCGGACAGCGGTGGGAGGGTAGACAACTGCGATCGGATCTGTCTTGCTCTTCTGTTTGCGATAGGGGCCCCATAGGCTCTTGATATGGCCTTGAGTCCAGGTCGAGTTCGTCATGACAATATCAACCGTCGAGCCGACCCAGGAGTAAAGAATGGCGAAAAGTTTCCAGTAATTCTTCTTGGCGAAACCCTGGGCTCCAGCACCCTTACCAGCATGCGCGCCTTGAGCTCCCGAGGTAGTCGTTGAATCGAGCGAGTCAAGCATGTCGGTGGAAATCGTAGGATAGTGCACATATGCCCCTGTAGGAACCTTGGGGAAGAGAAACTTGCATAGACCGAGAGCAAAGGCGTAGCCCATGGTGTCGACAAATATGTCCGGAACCAGTAGTGAGAAAGCGTCCCAAGCCAAAACGACGGAGCCGATTGATTGGCCGAGCAGCGTGAAATGAGGCCATGTTGAGGGGAGTACCCAGTCTCGCTTGGAGAGGTAGAGGAACGTTATCGTGGGAGCATGGAGCTCAATGTTGAATCTTGTCTAACACGGTGTGAGCATGTCGTGGCCCCCATGGTCAATTCAATTTTCCAGGCCATATACCTTGACTCGATTCAAGATTGCGTCTTTTGTCACATTGTGATCGCCTGTGTATACCACACATTTGGCCTTCGGCCAACGATCTTGTGTGGCCCGAATCGCGGCCCAGAGCACTCGCTCTCCGCCACCTCCAGCATTGCTCCGTCATATTAGCTAGGTCCCATGGTAGCTTGCATAACAACATACCAGAACGGATGGAAGAAACCAACGATTCCAGACCAATCCCTCTGCGAGCTCAGAGTGCTTTGAAGATTATCATCGACGTCAAATACGAGTTTCGTCGCTGCGGTGCCTTGAGGGTCCTTGGCGCGGGCATCTTTATCCTCCTGTGTCATGAGGGCCAGAAGATGTGCGCGACGACCTTCTGTTCGTTTTCGAAGTGACCATCCTAGGAACCGCCGTAGAAGCCCACCTATTAGAGGTAGAGCTATCAGAATGGCCAGAGGCACAAGCGTCGCAAGGGACGCCATCGTCATGGTCGTCTTTCGCGGTGAGAAGACGGTAGTGTCGGGAAGGCTATTCGGGGGGATCGCAGGGGAATCGAGAGGCTATGAAAGACACGTAAAGAAAATGCTTCGACCAGCGATATTTATATGGCCTCGGGGGCGTGAGGCTGTCAGCTTTTGGTAGCAAAAGGCTACCATGAATGAGAGTGTGTGGGATGATAGTGTGACGTCTCCAGCTGGCCAGAATAGACCAGACCAGGTCTCAAAAAGTTCATCCACTTGGTCTTGGTCTTGGTGGGGGATAGGCACCGACACCGCTAGATGAACCCGAAGCTAAGCTTTTGGATGCTGCTGCAAGCTCCAAAGCTCAGTAGCTGACCCACCGTAGCTGCGCAAGCTACAGGGGGGCACAGAGGCTCCTGACCCTTGTCACTGGACCCTTTCTTTAGGTTCGGTAGCCCGCGGAGAGAACTTACAATGATAGCTCTGTTGCCCAGAAAGTCAGAAAGTAAATCATTCTTAAGAATACGAGATCAAGGTTTGGACGGACCAACCAGGGCTCAGCCTGCGTTCAACGGAATAATTATGGTCAAGGGACCCTCAGGAGCAAGAAAACATCAGACCTTGACATAAGGTGTCAAAATAAACTGAGCGAAAGGTATACAAATCTACAAGTACTTGTATGTATTGTCATTACGGTAGTAATAACTTTGGCTATTATACTGGTTCTCTTGCTAACTTGTAACGATATTTGCCATGCCTGTCTAAAATGAGTAAGAGTGTTTTGTATAAGTGAATAAGCAAAGTTCATCCTCAAGACTTTCGAGACGTTTTGAATCATGCTACACAAACGGTTTCTGTAAGTTAAAACTTGCTTTGATAACAGTTAGAGACATAGAGTACTAGTTAATATACTGAATCTTACTATTGCCTTGTATCGTGGTTCTGCATTGACAATCGAGAGATGTAAGGTATTCAACGATAAACCGTTAGCGCTGATTGGCTGTGAATCCAGAAAAATAGCCCCAGTTCGACTTCATCTCATTGACTTCAAGACTCACTCACACCAGCACCAAATTCTCAATTGCACCCGCAACCACGGTGCTATGGGTCAAAATGTCACTCCTTAGACGAACCGCTCATTCCATATCGCCTCACACTAGGCCATCACTCTCAGCCATCAGCACAACACGCCGCATCTCACATCCAGCCATTCTCAGCTCATCAGCTTTATCGCCATGCGCCAACCGCAGGAACTTCTCCGTCGCTTCTGCGCTCGGTGAGACAGTCACCGCGACTGCCGATGCCCTCAGTTGGGCTCATAGCGTTGGGCTGCCGTGGTATGTGGCCATACCACTACTTGCCGTAGGCGTCAACGCAACCATCCGATTCCCTCTTCAACTATACAGCGCCCGTTTGCGGGAGGCCAGAAAACCATTGGATCCCCTTATCACAGCCTGGGCTCGTCGGCATATGATGGATAGGAGCTTAAACAACCCTGAACTTCCCGATCGTGTGAGATCGCTTCGCATTGCAGGTGCAGTTGAAAAGTCAAGACGGAGAATATTAAAAACATGGGGTCTCCAGCGCTGGAAAGGCATGGCACCTTTACTCGGAATGGTTCCCTTTGTCACCATATCCGAGGCTCTACGAAGGAAATGCGGTGCACCCCTTGGGTGGATCAGTCACAAGATTGGCCTGGGCAATACTGGTCTCGGACCCTCGAGCAGCATGTTTGACCAGTCCTTGGTGGACGGAGGCTTATTCTGGTTCACCGATCTAGCATCTGCGGATCCTTATTACGGACTTCCTATCATCTGTTCGGGTATTCTGGTCTGGAGTATATGGGCGAGGATGCCCAAGGAACAAATCCAGGCACTATTGCGAATTCAGCCCTCAGACTCAAAGATGATGGTCACCTCTAGGCTACAACAACTTCTGGGCCGTGTCATGCTTATGATGCCTCTGCTGCCACTCCTTTTTGCCGATTTACCAAGCGCTATCTTCCTTTACTGGGGTACATCATTTGCGCTTACCCGCCTCAACGACTTCTTTATTCAACGCCTTGTTCCACCAAAGACGCCAGATTTGAGGGCACCTCAACCGTCGAAAGAATTCCCTTTCGTGCTCAAAGACCAATCACGGATTGCAAAGACATCTGACAAAAAGAACAATTGATTAGGCGTTCATATGTAACTATCAATGTAGACTCGTGGGGAAAATTTGATGTATAGGCACCTAGAAAACTCCGATAGACGCCTCAAGAACAAGAATAGGCCACCCGTAGTCGTCAAACGCTGCGCTCTAAGAATCTAGTCAAGGACAATAGCCAGAATAACAATGGTCAAAATAACGGCTAGGATCAGCAACAGGCAGCAGCTCTTGTTACGGGCTGCCTTCTGATACCGCGCGGCCTGTCGGTTCTCAACATCAGCTTGCCGCGTGTCGTCCCGGACGTTCTCAACATTGTCTGCGATCGTCCCAAGCTGCTCTCCCTGCTCGTTGACGATTTGCGCCACCTGTCGGAAGAGAACGTTCAAATCGCCTACACCCTGCTCAATGTTGCGGATCTCCTCCTCGCGCTCGATAATGAGAGCTTCCTGGAAGTCGACTTCGTCTTGAGGCGCAAGCTGCGAGACTTGTTCTTGTTGCTGTAGCTGCTCAAGCTGGTTGCCGGACTGGGGACCTTCGGCGGGTTCACCCTCCTGGGCGGCACGGGCGGCGGTAACGGATGCGCGCTCCTTCTCTAGGGCTTTTCGCTGGAGGCTTTGGAATTCTTGGAGAGCTGCTTGGAAATCGCTCGAGACCTTTGTTTGCTCGTACTTTTGTTGTTTCTAGGCATATAATTAGTATGCGACAAATCGAATTCGAGGCGTGTTTCATACCGTCAATTCTTCCCAAGTTTGAAGGCGCTTAACGCCCTCACCAATCTCTCTGCACATATCCCTCGTCTTATCCATGCTATTGTGCACTCGCTCCCGCAGGCGCGGGGTATCCTTACGTGTGCCGAGCACATTAACATCGTTGGCGAGTTTTCGATTGCTGCTGAGGAGGTTTTGAAGCTTGCTCTTGAGGTCGTATTGGAGTTCCTGGAAAGCAGGGTCATCGCTATAGCCGGCGCCGCCACGCCCGGATTCTAGATCGTACGACATGATTGTTGTGATGGTGCAAGGTCGAAATGAAGAGTTGCGTGAATGGAGGCCGGGCCTTGACTATGGATTTCAGCCGGAAAGGTGGGCCCTGTTCTAGCTAGACTGAGACGCATGTCCAATTACGTATGTTTGCATGGCGCTGTAACTGCTAATGAAACCTCAGCCACCTTCTGACTTTCTAGAACAGGGCAGCAGAACAAAAAAGCTTTAGAAGTTATCAAAGTGAAATCACTAGAAAATCCCCTAGGACTAGACTGAACTACCTACCTAAATACTTTTATCTTTCAGGGTCAAAATCCTAATATCTTTTCTTTTATCCTCTGGAGGTACCTGTATTTAGCAGCTTCAAGGTTGTCCAGGCGGCCCTGATGCTATCAGCACGTGACTGATAATGACGGAGCTTGGACCTTAGCGTTTCTGCGAGCGACTCGTTGCTGCTTGGAGATTTTTACTATTTACTTGGGGCTTGAGCCTAGAGCTTCCATTGTTACCTTAGTCTCTCTTTGAATCAACCCACGACATCATCTCCCAACAACGCCTCGAGCTCTTCTTTATCCCTGGGATGCGCTGTCAAGATGGCGCCTACCACGGTTAGAAAAGCACCCTACAAGGACTTCCTGCAGCCTGCTCTTCACAGACGATTCACTTCTACGGCGACTGTTTTGCTGCTTGTGTCCTACTTGCTGGCGGTCGTCCTTGACGGTTGGAAATCTTGTGAGTCAAATTCATCTGGCTTTCCATTGGCGCCGACACTAAATCTTATCTTTTAGACTTTTGGTCTTGGTTTCCAATTGGCCCTGTTGGCATACGAACAGCCTTCATCTTCACATGTGGCCTCGCGATCGTCGTTCTCCGAATAGCAAACTACCACGTTGGCCTGCGAACCACTGGCCCCGGCTTCCAGACCCTTCGCAACACCATCACTCAGCTTCAAACATACGAGACTTTGTTTTGGTATGGCTTCTCCAGCCTGTTGTTTAGCCATGTGTTCCTTTGGGCAATGCCCAAGGCGGCAAACCTCTCTTGGATCACGTACTTCAGCGGTGACCGTGCGAGACTGAACGAGAGGCCGCTCTTCTTGCTTGCGTACATGGTCTCATGTGCCATCACGCAAACCTTGAACCATTACCGAAAGGACACCGATCGTCTGGTCCTCGCATCCTCAAAGGGCAAGAACGAGAAGCAGCCTGACGCGTTGAAGCTGCTGATTACTGCAGTCCCAGCAACATTTGGCGCTTCTCTTTCCGGCGCCGCAAGTGCGCTACCTGTCGCCTTGATTCTATACTACGCTATACTACGATCTTTCATCTGGGGATGGGCGCTTATGTTCTTGCGCATCTTCTATAACCTGCCAAAGACCAACATGCTCCCGCCTAGTTGGCCGAGTGATCTTTGGCTTCTTTTCCGATGCATAGAGGCTGGAACTTTCGTGCATTTGATATGGAATATTGGTAACTTTGCTTTCTCGAAATTCATGGTCAAGGAGCCCCTGAAGAACGGCAAGCCTCTTACCTCTGAGTCCAAGGACCCCAACGGCAATCTTTTGAACGGTCTTAAGAGCAAGAAACTTTCTGTCAAGGTAAGATTTGTCACACGCGCGTGTTTGACGGTCATTCCTAATCGTATCTAGGCATTCGCGATGTGGGAGCTTGCTATCATTGCGCAAGGCTTTGAGACCCGTCGACAGGCTATCTACGAAGACATCGATCGCAAGGATGGACCTATGTGGTCCCAGGTTTATGCCATCTGTATGGAAGTGGTCAAATCCATCGAGACGCGAATTGATACCTACGGCAAGGCTCCTGATGCACCACCCGCTGCGCCGGCCCCGGAACCCAAGCAGCGAGTGTCTGCCCCTCTTCGCGATGACCCCATCTTTAACAGTCGAAGGGCTTCCAAGACGATGCTAAATGAGGTTGAGAAGCGATTGGGACAGGTCGCACGATCCCCTGGCGAGTCTCCTGTGTCCAAGTTGAGCCCTATCGCGAAGAAGACGTGGAAAGAGGCCAAGGACCGGGTCTTGACGAAGGAGCAGCAGGAACTTGTTGCTCCCGATCACATAAAGAGCCAGTTTGAACACTGGGCCCTCCAAATGATGGAGATGGACACTGTGGCTTCCCTGTTCCAGCAAGATTTCCGAACCCAATTTGCTGCTGCGGTGCTGGGTACCCCATACGCTGAGCCTACGCTTTGCATCAATGCGATAAGCGTGCTTCACCACCTCTCAGTGCACAGCTTGGCAGAGGATCAGTTTGGTAACGTGCACAGAGATGTGCCAAGCATCATCCGAACCTTCACGTCAGTGATTAAGAAACTGGAGGCCTTCCGCTTGCAATTCCCATTGCACTGGACTGATGTGTCAGGCAAGAGGATCAGCCCTGAGGTGGAAGAAGTTGTGGACGCTCTGAAGTCTGCTCTGCAACAAGTGCTGGCCAAATTCGAGCCTTATAGCAGCGACCTTAGACTGACATTGACTGATATTCGCTTGGCCAAGGAGGCTTCTGCGACTGCAAAGAAGCCTGAGATGGCAGAGGTGGCGCGATAGGTTAAAGGATGTAAAACACAGGCATATCGGATAGGATCTTAATGTATTATGATACCATTGTAACAATTTGGAACACGAGAAAAGCAATTGAGCAATTATTATATCCATGGATCTCTCATAATAGTATCCGTACGTACGTAGTATTTTTTGCAGGAGCTTCACATGTTGAAGCTAATGCAGTGCAATTAAAGATGGTGGGGCCGCAGTTGTACCGTATCAAAGCACAGTACCCGTGCTCAAAACGTACTGTAGCACTAAGGGTCCTCACCAACTGCCAACCTCTTTCTGTCTAACTCTGGTTACATCAATCGCATCATCACCAAAGAGGTCCGCCTTTTGGACATGCAATTCTCAACCCAACCCCCTCAACAACTACAGTGACGCCACTTACTCACTGTAGTATCTTCATTCACTCGTTCAGCTTCTTCTTTAACCTAGTCATGTCCCACTCTCCATCCCTTTTCTTACTATACTCACGTTCCCGGTCATAGCGGCCTTTGGTAGTATCGCAGCGCAGCGCATTCGCAACTGCGGCTTTCTTGTGCCCATGGACTAGGAATATGGCGTCTCCCGTTTCTCATCGACGGCTTGTCGCCCACATCGTCTATCGAACTCTCTACCTTCTTCTCTATGTCTGTCTTCTAGGACTGCTAATATCTACCCCTGCCGACGCCATTCATCGCTCGTTCCAAAATCGACAGCTCTACAACATCTGGATCGTGGCTGCCGCCTACGTCCTCGCCATTGTCATCATTTCCTTCGTTTTTATCACCCGTCTGTATATCAACAAGACCGATCTTGGGTCGATACCGAAAGGATGGGTACCAATCGAGAAGGGGGATCTTCGCTCGGCTGTCTATAAAGTAATTGCGCTGGGTCTTGGGCGAAGTGCATCGATCGCATACGAATCGCGCCCCAGGCTTCAAACAGACAACACGGCACCGGATGACGAAACTGTCGAAACCAGGGTTAAGCTAGGTTTTGATGGTCCCAGTGGCCCAGCAGAGGAACTGGTGGTGGTGATACCTCGTAAAAAGCCTGTTTGGGGAGATATCGAACATTATGGATGGTCCTCACCCAACGCTCCGGACTTACCAAACCTCGAATACAACGCTGTCTTTTCAGAGCTGCCTAATTTGATCGAGGGCAAGGCTTTGACTCTTGCACCTCCTGATCCAACCTCCGATACGAACCCTCCTTTGCTGGACCCAGAGGCTGTAGCTCTTTTGCAGCGAACCGCCAATATGAGCCTTCGCGATTACGTAGTTCATCTGGCTGAGTTGGGGGTCATCGAGATGGATTCAACCACTATCGAATTTCTTTCACACTACGAATACGCACGCTTCTCGAATCGACCAATTTCCAATGCTCAGTTTAAGGAGCTTATGCATCTTTTTGCCGAGATTCTTCGCGCCATGGAACCCCTGGATCCAGATATTCTGGACGAACAAGACGATACATCTTCACCCTCTACCGATGGCGATGGCGATGACGATGCTAGATCAAGGCTAGGGACGTCTCGCAGTAATTTAGCTCCCTCAGACGCCAGCATCAGCAGCTCTGCTCGGATACGGCGCCAACTATCCACGAATACCTGGAACGTTTATGAGACTGCTCCTAATAGCGTGAGGAGCGGATTTACAGGGCCAGGGTCTATATCACGAAGACTTAGCAATAATAGTCTTGCTCGAAGTCGGCCTCATTACCCCATGAGCCAACCATCAACCTCCAGCCTTCGATCCAAGTCATCAGCTAGCTCAGGGTCTGTTATTCGACTTGCGACACGGCAAGACTCAACAGACCTACCTTACGTTCTCAGCTTGAGAGATACGACGGCTAGCTACTAATGAATTGTTTTGGGGGCGCGGCGATTGTTATGATGGCTCTTTATGTTTACGAATTTATGACCAAAAGTATTATCACAGTTGCAGGATAGAGAATGTGTAATTTCCTAATCTTAGTTAATTCTAGTATATATCTTCTAAACTTGTTATGTAAGACAGCAAAATATTCAAGCGCATTTTCTCTTTGATCGTTGTATGTTGTGTGAATGAGCTCTCATGCCACTCACTGTTAGAGTCATGTCATCGTTGCAGAAGTCGGAAGTTCTCATCAGGGACACCGGTACCAGAACCTGGGAGCGATGCAGTGGGTAGAAAAAAGTTACGACACATACAAGATGTATTGACTTTCGCGCCCCACTGTAAGACAAGCACCCGCATTTTTTGTCGCATGTGAAATTATTCTGCCAGAAACTCTCCATTAACCCCAATCATCACCAATCTTGCTCACCTAAAACAATGATAATTTGGCTCTCGCGACTTTCCTAATTACTTCAAGGGACCTACGCGGTCTCCTTCGGATTGCGCACACTAGCATTACTACAACTGATCGCGACAAAAAGCACAATGGCACCTGAACCCCCTCAACCTTTCCCAGTCGCAAAAAACCGCGATGCGATCGCAAACACACTCTCACTCCTCCTCGCCTCCAGGACATCCATAGGAAAATCTATGCCCCTTACTCGAGATCTACCGCGCAAGCAACGCACTGTACCACTCGACAACGATGATGATCTTACCCGTGGCGCACGGCCAAACGAAGGATTAGGCTATGTTCCTGAGAAAAAAGACGTTCAAAAGTTTGCAAATTCAAAAGAGGAGAGAATGCTAAGGGGCAGGTTGAACAGAGATGCCAAGGGCAATCTCAAGAAAAAGGCTGAAGAGAGCGAGAGTGAGGATGAAGCTGGACGAAGTGCGCTGGGCAAAAGAAAGAGGCCTCGGAAGGAGAAGGAGGTTGAACCGGAGCCAGAGTCTGAGAATCCGACTGCTCCTGTTACAATTGGGGATAAGGAGAAGAACGAAAACGGAGGAGAGCCTGAGGTGGATGTGGATATGAAGGACACTGCAACACATGATGATCCTAGTTTGGGCGATGGGCAGACAGAAAAGAAGCGGAAGAAGAGCAAGAAGAAGAAGAAGCAAAAGACAGCACCGGCGGTGGCAGAGTAGAGGCATAAGAACGTTCACATTAGTTTCATATCAAGATACCCATCTAATAGAGGCATAAAGACTTGACAACATCATTTCTCAGAAAAGGGAGACATCAAGACCACATTTAACTTGCTTAGAATAGTATTGTCTTCTGATGGTATATACATGCACCAACCATGCAACTCCTCCCAAGATACAACTTCCATCTCTTAGGTGTGCCGAAATCTGTCCCCCTTCCTTTCGATGAGGACGAATGATTTCCATGGGATTAAACAAAATGCCCGCCATGGTATCCTGCTATGCTTTGCGCTCGTAATGAAGAAAGCCTCCGTGACCGTGTTCTAGCCAGCTATCCGATGTCCTCCTATACTCCAAGTAGGCGGTCTCTTCGCCATCAAAATCCAAGTATGTTTATGGCCTAATGTAATGCCGATGAAGGGAAAGTAAGTATCCATGTACAGAGCCCGTGTATGTGTATGTACGTATATGATGTATTGAAGTTGGTTGTCCAAAGTTTGGGTTTCAAGGTCCCACAGTAAAATCAGGGTTAAATGTGTGATTTACTGCATTCGCTTTCGCTTCCTGTCGTCGTCGCCTCGGGGGTCCTCATCCTCATCTGATCGCTCGGCAGTATCACTGGGATTGAGGATATGAGCCATGCTCCCCCTTCGAGTAGGGGGGGCTGAATGATCTTTCACGGCAAGGTTTTTGTTCTCACGGCCAGCAGATCCCCATGACCAGCCACCAAACGTGTCAGAGCCACCGCCGGCGCCATTCGCAAATGGAGGTGGGGGCGTTGTTGGGCGTGAGTGAGGGTGTGTTTGGGACGCAGCTTGCAACGAGTATGTTGAAAATGAGTCTCTGATCCGTTGGTCTTCTGGGGCTACACGGCTAGGCGAAGGGGGCCATGCTCCAGAGGGTGCGCCAGTGCTGAAGGGAGAGGGTGCTGGTTGCCAGCCATGGGCTCGAATATCGGCTGCAGTGTGACGACGGGCCAGACTGCCGGGGCCGGGAACAGTCTCAACATTAGATAGAGGATGAGGAGCAGGAGGCGGTGGAGGCGGTCCTGTGCGCAATGGGGACGACTGCGTAGTACTGCTTCCGCTGATGGAGCCATATGGCCTGCGAGTGCTGCTAGATAGGTTGGAAGGAACTGGTGGCTTATAAAAGTTCTGACCGCGTGCGGGAGGAACGCCTAAAGCAGGGACTCGTCTCTGGTCGTCCTGGGCAAGCTGTCTGGGTGATACTGGGGCGTTCTCGACGTTCGCAAAATACTGTTGCCGGCCGGTATATGGTGCCTCCTGGGGTGGCTCGTCGAGTGTCCGAAGTACTTCAGCCTGCCTTTGCATTTCGCCTTGTAAAATAATGACTAATGTCAACGTTAGCTATCGTTCGCGTTTTCACATAGGAATACACACCTTCACGAGAGAGGGGACTCTCGGCTGGAACAAGAGACAGCATATGTCTTGAAAGCTCTTGATTGAAGTGAAGAAGTCGATTCACCGTGTCCATCGCGGCTTGGCTCTTGACATGCATATAATGAGCTGCCTCTTCGCTCCGCTGCAGGCGATTACTCAAGTCGAAGAGCGTATGCTCAATATTGAGCATTCGAGCATCGGCGCTGTCTGGTGGGATAGGCACAGGCTCGGCTGGAGTGCCTGGCTGGGATGCTGCAGGTTTGGAATAGTTGCTCTCGCGGTGCACCAAAGCATGTCGGCTGGCTCGGCGCTTAATCTCACGTAGACCTACTAGGTCACCACGCTTGAAGTTCCCGTTGCCATGCTTGAATTCCCAGAGCGTTGTATCAGGATTTCCAGTGTGAAAAACATCGCGTTCTTTGTGCAAGTTAGCCAATGCGCTTACTCGCAACTCGTGTATGCTCTATTGCTCACCCTTATGAAAACCGTACATGTTGAGCTGTCTCACGAATGATGAGATGTTGGTATGTTTAAAATATTGACTAGGAGGCATTAGTCGAGTGCAAAGAAACCAGCTGATGATTATGTTGTACGCACGAGAGAACTTTTGAGAAGTCGGCCGAGGGCGACATGACGAAGCTTTCAGCGCTCGCGGACCATGAAATCAAGTGTTGGATATTGGGATCTTCCAGCATGCTGTCACTACGTTAGCAAGCTATCGTGAAAAGCTTGGCGGCGCGGTCTCACTTGTACAGCTTGTGGATGAAGGCTGTCTGTACGATTTTGGGCTGGTGTACAGCAGCAGCAGCCGGCGGGGGCGCAGGCATGCTATTGACATTATTGTTTACGACATTGTTGGAATCGGGACCGGGAGAGTTCTTGGGTCGATCGTTGGATTTGCCGTTGGCATCGGAATCGGAGTTGTTGTTGCCAGTAGAGGATGGCGCAGGTGATGTGATCTCCATGGGATCGCCGTTGCTTGGAGGAGACATCTTGATCGTGGGAGTTGGTATAGGAATAATGCGAGCACCCATTGACTCGCTATGGGGAATTGGATTCGAATGTGGGAAGGTCTCAGTCCTGACGGCCATGTGCGCTGTAGCCATGATGATTAGTCGACAAGAAGGGTCATGTATGTACAGACGAGCCGGGATCAGGGTCGACAGTGCTTGCTATCTCTTGAAGAAACGAAAGATACAAGGAAAAGCAAGCAAGCGAGGACGGAAGGAAACGGGGTGGTTAAAAGATGGAGTACATAAGTTAGATGTAGGCAAGGAAAGTAAAGTAGGTAGGAGGGTGAGCACAAGGCCGACGGATGGGGGTGTGAAGGAATGAGGGTGTGTAGCGGCTAAACTTTGAGACGACAACGAAGGAAAGGAAAAGAGTAAGGTGAGGTGAGGTGAGGTAAGGTAAAGCTTTGTAAAGGGAAGAGAACCCGGAGACAGACGGTATCGCGGATGCGAGACTGTGGATCACAAGCCGAGAGACAACGGGGGAGGAAGCGATGGAGAGTGGTAGCGGAGTCGGGGTCGGAGCCGGTCTTGAAAGAGAGATGTATGTACCATACTGTGCATGAGATAGGCAACTTGCGACGTGATGCGATACAATGCGATCAATGGGCGCGGAATGGACTGTGCAGACACAACAGAGTGAAGTCTTTAAAGGCTTACCTCATTCTCAGGGCGCAAAAACGAGTCAGTGGTTGATGTCGCGCAGCGCAGCTCAACTCAGCCCAAGTACTCTGTATGTTCAAGCGCTTCCCGGCGTTGGTAGACGAAATGCGCAGCGCCTGGGCTTGGAAAAGAGAAAGGTGACAGGAGAACGAACGACAGAATGGGATGTGGTAATAGCCCAGACAAGAACGGCGATTTGCAGCTGGGCCCGCCAGGTTCTTCTTGGCCGTTGGTCGAATTAGTTAGACTGGCCAAGACCAAAGACTCTCAAACCCCAAGCCAAGTGCTTTAGGGAGGTCGGTCACTAGGGTTAGTGTTGGTTTTAGGTGACACCCTGGTTAGGATAGTTGCTGCTGATCAGCCTCGCATAGGGGCCTTTTCAGGGCTCTCGTCCACCTTCTAGAAGGCGGGGGGAGGGAAGGCGAGATTTGTCGCAGAGTCTATCTTAGCACCTCTGCCAGATGATAGGTTGCTCGGACAAAGGGCAAAACCACCGCAGGGACGTCAAGATAGACGAAACACTGGACAGACCCTTGATAGCGTTCGATACAGCTCGGCGATGCCGCGATGATCAAACGTTTTGGCTGCCTTGATGAAGAAGTCTTAGTTAGGTTTGGTTCAACCCTGGAGTCGAAGCTGTCCCGTCCAGTAATGCACAACTGACGAATCGTCAGGGCTGCTGCTAGCGATGACACCTGCGTGGGAACAAGCGGGGAGAGCTCTCAGTTCAGGACAGGGCCGGGAAAAAAAGATTGGCGAGTGGCGGTCGGAGTAGGTAAAAGGGCTGAGCGCCAGAAAACAGCTTCTGTGCACTGTGAGGAACAGACGGGAATGTACCTGCTGGTGGGTAGTGAAAGTGGTTGCACGGAAGTTAAGGCAGGGAGCAAAGAAGCTCTAGCTAAACCCGAGTCAATGGTTATGTGTAAGGATAGCGGATAGGTAGGAAAGTTGCAAGGTACTGTTGACAGAAGGTCTCGAAAAAGACAGACAGAAAGAAAGACAGGAGGAGGAGAGGAGAGAAAGAAGCCCGGCAAGCAGCTGGCAGGACTGATTTCTTTTTCTGGAATTGCAAGGAATCCGATGCGATCAATATCAACTGGCTCCATGCGCCGGGGTTGGAAATTTGGGGGCATGGCTAGCAAGGAGTCCATGGAGATAGAATGGGGATGGGGATGACACTCATGGCTACCTACGGAGGAGAGTATGTAGGTTAGCCCAGCTGAGGTCCAATCGAAAGCAATGAGTTGAGTCTCCAAGAGAAGCCCACCCACACCAACTCCAGCCTCTGGCCTTCTGGGCACCCCCTCACCCGCATGAGCGTGCATCGATTGTTGCACCCTTTCCTTCAAACCCTTACCTTATACTCACTCCATGTGTCCCACGCCCAGGAACGGACTTTACAAAGTACGGCAGCTTGGTTTCTAATGCTATCACCGTTTGGAACACATTTCAACTGCAGTGACAAGCTGAAAGACAGACGTCTCACTTCTGGCCAAATGCAGCCATCCGTGGTTCTGGATCACTGCCACAAGTAATGGCATAATCCATCATGGCCCCATCATTGGAATGAAGCTCCAGCGCCCAGGCTGAAGGAACTCATCAATCGTCTCAGTGCGACAACCAAGACTTTGACATGTCTAGTAGATGGAACAATGGTAGAAGCCGGTATAGCGCTGCCAAGATCAACACCCGCTTGCACAGTCCCCGAAATCTAGTGGCGGCTTCGGCGACAGATCTGGGATAAAGAACCCGTCAGAGAGAGTTGCTCCAAACGGTACCGGAGATGGCAAGATGAAGCTTACCTGGAAAAGGGCCCGGAACATTCAACATCCTTCTACGACACCATGCCGCTTCTCTCATACATGGTGTGGCAGCCTGGCGTCTGGAAACGCCGGGAGGCAAAGTGCGATGTGTGGCGCCCAGCCTCGATGACCCGAAGAGGGTGTCTCAAGGGGCATCGACAATACCAGAAAAGAAAGAAGGACGGAATTCAGGTATGTTGCAGCGGTCAATAATGGCCTAGACCATTTTTTCTGTATCGGTGGATGCAGCGAGTGTGCGTGTGGAAGTGTTTGAAGAAGATTATAAGGTGTGGCTCGTGACTGGGTACTATATTGATCGTCCCTATCAGAAGCTCAAAAGGTTTCCCTTTCTCCGTGCCTGAATCCGAGAGCCTCGTGGTCAAATACCATGGAAAAAGCCTCAACGTTGCTGCATATGAGGGTCGATCATTAAGTCGGAAGCAAAGCCGCGTTGCGAAATCGGAAAGTTGGTGCATGGTCGCTGTCCATGCCAGAAGCAGCAATAGTTCTATGGTTTGTGATAATGAACCAATACCAACATGCGGAAGGCATCAATCGTCATTAGGCATACAGAATGCTCTTCTCTGGACTCTGTAATAAACCGCTAGTCCTCATCAAAATCCGTAATTACGGGATACAAGAAGCAATACTCCGTACTCTGTAAGGAGTATCACCATCTCAGGACAATCTTTGCTCGGACCCTCTGCTAGTTCTTAAGCATGGCAGGGCTCCTCATGTGGTACCACGGTGAGGGTGACGTTGCAGCACTTGATAGAAGTCCTCTCCAGGATCGCGAGATAGTGCATCGAAGAGACGAGATGGCGGGCGGGTTCTAGCAGTGAACCGGTTGGATAAATGGGGAATGGATCTGAATCAACATGGACGGCCCGGATGACCCTGGTAGCCTGGCTCAACAGGTCTCCCTGTTGGTCGACCCTTGTCCAGCTGGGTACAGTTTCCGCAAATGGTAACCGAAGAGTTTGTGTTGGTGGTTGAACGAATGAAAGGGGTTCCGATAATTGTGCATGTTGTATTAGAGCCTCTTCGTCTCTGATGAATGGCCTCTGTGTGCTTTGCTTTGCTTTGCTTCGCTTCGACTTTGACTTTGAACTTAACTAATGCAGGCACAGACAGACGGGATGTTAGAAGTGGTCACATGATTCTCGTCTCTTATTCGAGATTAACATTATGCTCCTTCCCTTTCGTCGGGCTACGTGAGGTTCTTTTGTTCCTCTTGGCTTTGTCATTGGAAGGTGCTAAACACTGGCTTTACTGAAAGTCCTTAAAAGCAGTCTCTGATTTCCTAGCTGGGCAGGAGACAGTGGAGGTGCACTTTCTCTCCCAAAGTTCTCCAACCTATCAGATGCAAGACCTCTGTGTGCTCCGTGCTTTCCTGCCCGTGGTCCGGCTTCTACTCCGTGGCCCGTCGCCCGTGCGGCCGTGCCCCGTGCTTCCTTCCCGTTGCTTCTCAACGCTAATATCAAACTCAGCCATCACGTCCATTCAAAGACGGGAGCACGAGCTTACACCTCCACTTCCACTCCTCATCCGCAATGAAACATGCAAAGTTTACGAAGATACAGATACCGCTTCAGCATCCAATCTCCTGTGTTAGACCGGACTCTTTAAGGCGAGGCTTTCAGGACTGATTCAAGCCCACAGAGTCAGAAATTATGTATCCCTGCAGACAGCTTGTCGAAGTTATGACGATCCGCGAGCCACTTCAACTGTGATCAAGGGCCTGAGCTCTCTCCGCTAGTCGAACCTTGGCGATGGCGTCTGTTGGCCTCAACAACCAAATATATGGCTGCATCTCGGATAACTTCCCCTAGCTAGTATTCAGGCCAGGACCAGACGAAAAAGACCACAAACACAAGCCAGGGGATCAAAGCGGGATCCAAAAGGCAAACTTCCACGTTCTCTGTCAACGGCCGACAGAGACCGAGCGTTGCCCACAGCGTCCGGAACCTGGAACCTTGTCGTTTGACGGGTTCTAAGCTTGATTCTAAAATGGGCAATCAAAATTTCTTCGCGTATTCTCTTGAGGTTCCTTGAGTAACTATTCTCAGAACGACGCCTGATAAGTGGATTTTAATCCTACCTTCTTGGATTAGGCTCTCCAACGTTCCACAACTTGCTAAGCATGGGCAAACACCAGCAATACTCTAAGCCTATCGCAATTGTTCAATACTGTGTTCTAGATCATCCCGATCAACCAGTTTCTCGTGTAACAGCTCCACAGATCCAACAGGTTGACATTTTAAGTTTGTTGTCAAATGGGGCACATGGGTCTTTGAGAATATCATCGACCGGCTTTTGAACAAATGCCGTCAATGCATCAGCTTTCCCCGCAACAGGTATGTAGCATCATCAACGGTTGAACATAACCGAGCTGGCGAATTGCGAGAAGATGATGACTCGTTCTCATTCAATTTCAAGGCGTCCTACTCCGTATGCTACACTATGCTGTCCAGTCCCGAAAACATTCCCGCCCGCCGGCTCAGGCCCAGGATCTCTAGCTTCGGTCATAGCGAAAGCCAGTGACAACCACGGAATGAAGAATTTTCAGCTTCAAAGGGAAACCGAACTTGTGAACTCCCAACTCCGGCTGATACCTCAAACATAGGGGACTAATAAACGTGTTGGCCAGTATAGATCCAGCTTTGATAGGCTGTTTATCCCCGTTTCGCCTACCAAGGTCATTTGTCTCTGACCAAATTGAATTTGATGGACAGCAATTTGACCTTATTTCCAAAGGTTAACAATCTACAGGGCTCACTGCAGGCAGCTATTGAGTTAAAAGTCACAGGCTCTTGACTCATGTAAACTGTACACGCCCCCGACTTTACAATATGTTCTGATATCGGCAACCAATCAATGCCAGTACAGCTCTCAACCTCGTGCATCTGCTTCAATGTTGAGCTTCACGACATTAGCAATTTTGAAGAGCCAACAACTCAACAACGTCACCCTGTCTATTTTCAAATTTTCAATAATACAGATTTTGGATAATCGTGGGAGCGTTCCACAACAGGCCCGTAACTTAGGTAAAGTGTACCAAATGGCAACACCACTGCATTCAAGGCCTCCATCTCCGAGCCACAAGCCCCCACGGTGAGCAAACCACAGCTCGAACCTGACTTCAGACAATTTAAGATTTGACGCCGGTTTGCCACCAGCTTCAACCAGTGAACCCAAAAACTCATCACAGACCACCATCCCGAAAAGAGTGGGATGCCAAGCCTCGGACCGATGAATTGGTCTTTTTAACAGCATTTTTAGAATGCAAGTCCCCTGTGCCTGAGGAGGAGCTCATAAGGCTTCTACTGCAGGGAGTTGTCGTAGGGCCGACTTCAACGGCAGCCCGATAATGTTCGGTCTCTCATGATCTGTGCGGGCAGAACTCGGAACCAACAGACTACGTACCACCCAGTTGGAGGCTTGAATTGCAGTTCTGGGATTTTGCCTCGATAGATATTAGGGCACAGGAACTACGCAGAAACGTGCACTGAATCTTCTGTCAGTTACTCTCACGATATGATGTATTGTTATTTGACGAGACATTAGACTAATGAGAATGCAGGATCTAGCATAACCTTACATACAACCCTACTACGTGGTTCTCATCCGTAGAACAGTTTGTCCTTTTCTTGGACTGCGCTCATCAACTCTGTGATACCTGATGCGTCTCAGGCCCAGTACAAAAAGCAAAACGTCTACGTATCACTTCCCCAGTTTGCACGACCAGATCGTCCCGTCCCCTGATGCAAGATCCCAGCATATCGAGCTACAATCTATGATGACTGACTAGTGGCATCTAGCAAAGCATTCGCGATTCAGGACACGGTTAACGTTTTCCCAGATTACGCATGAAATCATGACTGCTTATCTTGTAATATACTTATTCAACTCTTCTCATCGGGCGTAAAGCATGGCTATGGCGCTCTGTCCGAAACGGGATGATAATAAAAGGGGAACGGGCTGAAACAGGGATGCATTTCGGCTCATGTTCAAAACCCGAGGACATGGATGACAGGGCAGCGCACGTCACTCCTTAGTGTTGGAAATGCTGTAGTACCAACCACCAACTTGAAGTTGGCCGTGTTATGCACGACAGAAACTGCATGAGCGCTAACAGGTTCTGTGGTTATCGAAGTGTTCGAGAACGCTCCAAGGGACAGCATCGGTTCTTCCGATGGCAGGTTTTATGGCACTTGAATATCCGCCGCGTAAACGCCGCGTACCTGAGCCACTCCGCTTTCACTTCAAACTTATGCTGATAGGGGCCGTATTCCGAAATCTGACCCTGTCCGTCGGTATTAGCTCGACCTTTTTAGATGGGCGCCTCCGGCCGAAATGCCTTTTACGCTCGATATATCCGACCTTTGAGCCGTTTCCTCAGAATTTGTACAGGGAATGAACATGTTTGCGACTCACATGCTAGTAAAAGGCTAGCTTTGCTGGGTCTTCGGCAGTTGATTTCGCTGCAATACCTGGCTCACCAAAGACCAAGACACTATTGTTTGACACTGAACCCGTGCACACCAACGATGTTACTCTATCCATGGCGCCTTCCATGTCAACAGAAAAATCTCTGTTCACGATTTATTCCTTCTTTTGGAATTCCTTCTCTTTCGGCCGGACCGGGTGCGAAGCCACGCCTAGCAAACGTTGCGTGTACTGTATCTCCGACAGTTCAACGTTGCTTGCTGACGGGAGAAAAAAAAAATAGTCAAAACTTTCAGGGTGTCATGATCGACATCGACTCCCGCGGGTACAACATCCGTCGCATTTCCACAAGGGGAGAGCAAAATTTTGATATGATTAGAAATTCTCGACATGGTACATCCATGTATTGACAACAACTATCAACCCCTGAATGTTAACTCCGTTTGGGCACAGAATCAGTTGACTATATCGTGAGTGTTTTGATATACTGGCCTAATGTGAATACAAGTTATAGATATATATAGCTAGTGGAGGAAGCTCGGTCAGTGGCAATTCCGAAGCACTTACTCTGTAACAGTTCTAGTTTCCATATACATCCGAAGCTATCATGACTCGTCGTAGTTCCAATGGGTGTGAGAAATATGTTGCCTCGGGGAGGTAAGAGAACCTCTGACGTCAAGCTCGCTGGTCTAAATGTCCATCGAGATATACTAAACTTGCCTAAGTCTTCTCGTCACTTAGGAAGTTAGGATATATGGCCCAAGTTTTCTTACCTCCCCTATGTTAAGTAGGCATATCAGCTGTGTCCGGAATATAAGTCGGCAACGATCTTTATTAGCAGTGCAGTGTCTTTTTGAGACATGGAATTACATGATGGGTCTGCTTCCTACCAGTTGTAATGGAAGGGACAAGAGACCGTCACTCACTTCATATCAAAGCCGTGATTCCGTAGTGATAGCAGCAACAGAGGCTGAAATGCAGAGATAATTAATTGGTCTTCCTTGATATATGATAGTCATTATCTGTCATGTTCGAACCCGAATGCAAGATCCTAGGTTGCTCCAATGCTACACATGATCCAAATCCACATTACACGACCTCATCCAGAGTCACATATGGCATTATGGAAAGTCATCATCTTCCAGTCCTCCAACCCGTTTCTCACCGACCTCGCGAATCTTTTCTCCCAATATCGTCCTTCCATATCTCTCTGCCACTCTACCAGCAGCCTCCATCATGCGGCCTGTACGATCCCGCATGAGCTGTACCATCTCCAGCGCCCGCATGCCTCGCTCTTCACCTTCACGACACTCAGCCGCCAGGAGTTGCAGAAGAGTCTTGTCGATATCGAGTTCAAGACGTGAGAGCTGCGAGCGTAGTATGTGGCTGCCTGATGTAGCCTCCATGAGATCTCGGAGCTGAGCTGCCTTCACATTATGAAGCATGAACTGCTGCTCGAGCTTGCGAGTTTCTGAAGAACCATCATCTTCATCGTCCTTATCTTCATCGCCATCGGCCATTTCAAGATCCTCAGATCCTTCCCGAGCTTTACGCTTTGAGGTTTTAGGTGCCGATGCTATAGGGATGGAGAAATCGAACTCAGACAGAAGTGGACGAGGGAAATAGGGGTACTGATCACCACCCTTGAGAATGATGCAGTGGAACTTGTTATCGGCCACTGCAATTGGGAAGTAGGACTCGTTCTTGCGACCAGATGCTAGACGTTCCATCAATTTTGTGTCCAAAAGGGGCACCCATGATGCTCTTGAAGGCTGTCGCCAGTGAAGAAGTGTAAGCAGAGTGCCTGTTGAGTCGTAGATACAGGGGTCCTAGATCATGGTCAGTCCGGTTCCTTCTAATCAGTCCTATCTATAGAGTAAACTTACACCATTGTCCGAGAAGAAGACGCTCTTCAGTGTAGCGCCCTCGGGTAGTGCTACTGTATCCTCATTCTGGCAAATCTCGTCTCTCTTGACATTCTCAATGGTGTACAGAAGGCGAGTGTTACCATCCGCGCCCATGGGTCCATTGCCCATAGTCAATACGTAATCCCTCCAGCTTGCACATGTCACTATTGGTGTGCTCTTGGGTCGATATACGCGATATGGCATGCCGAATAGGGTGTATACTCGGACGTAGTTGGCGCTAGTTGTGACTGTAATAAAAGACTCACTCAAGGACATGGCCGTCACAGCTTCGTCCTTGGGTAATTCGATGCGCCAGTCATGTCGTTGCGTCCATGTCTCGTGTGGTCGATAGAATATGACTGCAGGGGCATCATCCTTAGGTGGACATGAGAAGAGTGTGCCATGCTCGGCCAAGCAGGCCTTATCGTAGAGGAAGGTATCACTAAAGTGAAAGTCTCGATGGAGTTCGTGATCGTAGAACTCAACTGTGACAGTGTGATGTGAGTCCTGATCGACTGTCCAGACGAAACCAATCAGGTTCAGACAAAGGTATTTGCGGTTCCCTCGCCAGGGAGTCGCTCCTGGCTGAAATGTTTCATGGTATTGCGGCTCAAGCATATGGCGACGCTTATTTGAGGTACCATAGACATCATCACCGTCCCGAGCTCGTTTCTGGCCTTGCCCAACAGTGTACCCGGCACCGTCATCGTCCTCCACGAAATCATCATCACCATATCCATCTCCGCCTTCGAGAAATGAGTCGAGACTTCCAAGTGACTCCCTTCGGGGTCTCGTTGGCAGACCTTGTTGCTTCTGACCGTTGACTGGAGGCGGTCTTCGGTTCGCAGATAACTCGGCAAGGGGGTCGTGGATGAAGGGGGCAGGTTGTGTGGCCAGTTTCAACAGGGGCGAGAACTGGTCTGTCAGGAAGTCTGGGTAGATGTAGACTTCACCATCGGTAGTTGTGAAGGACGCAATGTTCTTGGTAGGGTGCCACGCAATGTCAATGACATTAGAGTAGTCGTATCTTGCAATGACAGACTGTGTCTTGGTTTCCCAGACGATCACCTTTCCGTCTTTGCTCGCTGACGCCAATAAGGCACCATTGGGCGACCAGGCTATGGCAGTAATATCAGCCAAATGTCCATTGGCGAAAGTTCTTTGCTTCTCCCAATCATTCTTAGAGATGATCTGGATGTCTTTAACGGGTGTCGGTACGGCAAATGCTCTCCCATCTGGATGCCATGCAACACGTGTTGACGTCTCGCTATCTCCGTCGATAGCACCAATGATACCATCCACCTTTCGAATCAGCTCTGGCTCTTCAGCTGTAAGAGAATATACGTAAACGATTCCATCGGTTCCAGAAAGCGCAACCAATCGCCCTTGAGGATCGAAGCTAACATTTCGTACAGCGCGGGCATGCTCTCGAAGGTGCTTGACCTGTGTGATGTCCATTGTGTTTACAATCTTGACACTCAACTCATCACTTGCCACAGCGCACCATTGACGATCACTAGACAATGCAACATCGCGAATTGGCAGGACAGTTCGAGTAAGGAAGCGCTCAAAGGTATGTGTCTCGAGGGAGTATAAACTGACGGTGCCGTCCTCGGATCCAACGACAAAGAACTCATCACCAGCGGCAACAGCCATGTTCTGTTCTTGACAGTCGTCGATATTGATCGGTTCTCCATCAGATCCTGTTTTGTAGAGACGAATCGTGTTGTTGGAGCCGACTGTGACGAGACGAGTTCCATCGGGAGTGTAGGCGCAACGGGTAGTTCCTTGTGTATGGGCGGGCCGAGGCCGTGGTTTTGGGGCAATTGTCGATTCCATGATCGTCGATGTGATGTTTTTCTAGTTGGTCAAATCAACGAGCAATGGAATAATTGCTATGATAGAAAAAGGGCGATCGATGATGGGTGATGGATGGTTGGTGTAGAAGTGGGACAGGCGTTTCTCGGGAGACGCGTCTGAGCGCGTCGCAATTAAAGTCGCGGAAAGACCCCGCGCCGTTACAGGGGATAGCTCCACTAAAATTCAACTCCCACCTAAATCTAAGATCTCCAACTCTTTTGTGGTTGCCTACTAACCTAACCTAGATCAAGAGATAATATCACAAGTTATAGACGACAAGCTCAACATCTAGCACGGGGACTCATATTGTGTCTCAACACCAGAACCTGCTGCTATAACACGTATTTATCCTGGTCATCGAAATGCAGTCTGCAGACCGTGATCACTTCTTCGAGACAGAGTATGTACAACTGCATCTCCTATTACAAAGCTATAACCAACCAAACCTACAGTGCTGTTCAAGCCTCGCGGCAACGCAAGGCTGCCAAGGCAAGCAACAAGAATGGCGACCCCGTAATTATGAAGTCCAAGATTCTTGCAGCCGTCCCAGACCCTGCTGCACCTCTCACTTCCGTGTTCATTGCTGAGTCTGCTGGAGCGGTTCGCCGAATCAACCTCGAGGTATGTCTGGATACTCTCAAGAAACTACATCTACTAACCATTTATAGACCTCGGAGACAAAAACGACTTACCGTGGGCCAAAAGCCCCTGTAACTTGTCTCGCGACAGGAGGTCAAGAAAACAAGACGGTCTTTGCAGGTTCGTGGGACAAGGATATCTGGTCATGGGACATTGAGACCGCCAAACCTGGCCGCAAGTTCAGCGGCCATACCGACTTTGTAAAGACCATTGTATGTGCTACCGTCTCAGGCAAGCACATTCTCATCAGTGGAGGTGCCGACAAGAAGATTTTCGTCTGGGACGTAGAGTCAGGCAAACGACTGCATACCCTGCAAGATCCCACGACGACAATGCTTGCCGTCCAGCACCTCGCCATCGATCCTGTACTCAGCGATACTACCGCTGTCGTATTTGCCAGCGCAGGCAGCGACCCGCACATCCGACGGTGGAAGGTCACACTGGACAGTTACGAGCAGCTGCCCGAATCTTTCTCCGACCGCCCCGATGCTGAGCGACTTACCATCCAGGAACACGAGACCAGCATTTACCGACTTGTCTTTGACCAAATGAGTGAGGATGCAGATCTCTGGACTGCCAGTGCTGACGGAACTGCAAAATGCTTGGCGCGTTCAAGGAACTTTGTCGGTGATGACACGCTCACACACGGGGACTATGTACGAGGTGTTCTCGTAACAGACCAATGGGTCATCACGGCAGGCCGCGATGAGAATGTCAAGGTCTGGGATCGCTCATCTGGTAAACTGTACTGTACATTGGTTGGCCACTACGAAGAAGTCACCGACCTCGTTCTGCTCCAGGACACAGACGGTACCCCTCGCAAGGTTTGCAGTGTTAGTATCGACGGTACTGTCCGCACATGGCCGCTCGGAAAGTCCGAGCTCGACGAGGTCGTTGTCAAAATCCAGAAGGCTGCAGAACCGAAAAAGGAAGAAGAGGAGAAGGGTGGCAATGTGATGACGGCCGAGGAAGAAGCTGAGCTCGCAGAACTCATGGACGACTAGACCACCTCAGCAAAATAGCAACACTGACATGACTTTTCCCCCTTTGAAAATAGTTGGGCTCTGACCGTCTTTCTCACGGTCTTTCTGGTGTTTCTCGAGCCCCTGAAACACTTGCCATGAGTTGCGTACCGTGTCACAAAATTTCAGCTCGACTTTGTCTGCGGAACATACGACGGAAAGCCGCATCCAAGCCGTGTAACTGTAGGCCTCAACTCGCCGTTCCGAGCCACGACAGCCTGGATCGTGTCTAAGACGCTGTGTGCAAGTGCCCTCAGACAGTGGCCTGTATTGGCGGCACCTCTCCTTTTCCGTGTGCAGAAACAAACACAAAAAAGTAACCCCGTATGTCGCCTTGTTTTCATTTATGAGGCGTAATGCCCATGGCCAACCAGAAACACCATGGCTACACCAAAGAGGAATATGTCTCATGGCTCTGACGTGTTGGATACTAATTCCTTGAACTGGGATACAACAATCTGTCAAGAAAAAGGAATTATTCCCAAGTAACAGGGACACGGCAAGTGATAGATTTCATTATCACAAATGACAGGATCTGATCCCAGGCGCATCACAGGCTCGTCACGTTTTAATTATCCGTGGTACTTGCTTTTGATTCAGCCGCAAAGCGCTGGCCATAACAAACAGCACCGATAGTTTCTTTTCTAGCAATTGTCTGCCGGCGTTGCAGGGTCCATCCTGCAGGAGAGATGCAAATATAGCTTTGTCTAAACCCATCAAGCGCTGGTAATGCTGAAAACGGCCGAAAACATAGAAGACCTGCTTTACGCACTGATGTTGTTTTGTTCAAACGCAACACAGAGGAAAGACGGGTGTATCAGGCACTTACTGATGCGATCTGCTAAGCTGGTGTTAGGGATTGTTGCCGGACTTGAACTCAAAATTTCGTCCTGTGAAACCGTCAAGTTGCACAACTCATTAAACGAACCTGATTCCCGTTTTGAGCTTCGAAGTTCTCGTGGCTTACACGAGCAACTTTAACTTGAAAGTTTACCACAAGCCACAAGCCTGAGGTTTGTCAACAATAATGGCTCCCAGCTGGTCAATGGAGATCTTTTCCAGATCTTCAATGTCACCGTACCATTCATTCTAGCTGATCGACTCAGCTTTCTTCATGCACTGTAAATCCAACGCCCGATCTCTACCATCCAAGACTGGCTGGCACCCTTGCCCACGAGCGTGCCATTCAAACATCCTGGCCATTCCCCAAGATTGCAAATTTGTCAAGCTTGCGTACGGAGTACCCTGTCCATTCTTCGCCTCGTAAGCATCCTGGACCCTGTTCAGTGACAATTGTGTTCCTAAAGTGGATCTGAGTATCCATGTTAGTTCATAGAATTCATAAAAACATAATCGATATGTGCTGTGCTATATTTCTCGGGGAAAGGGAAAGACGCCGTCTTTTTACCTGCATCGGCGTCATCTTTGAGTGATCATTGTCAAAACGAGTATAACCCATGTATAGGCAGATTTGCCGTAGATGAGAAAAGTTAGTATGCTGAATTGAAACAACAGCTACCAGCAACAGGCACCGAACGCGTTATGACGATGTCTGCCAAACTTCGATCTGGTCAGACATGCAGGCCCCTAGTCCAAACAGTCGGAACCAATTGCTCTCTACCAGCGCGTACTGCATGAGCAGCACCAGTTCGCAGTATGCTTGGTGTCTGCAGGATCGTAAGGTGCTGCTGCAAGGCGGGCTCATACTCCCAATCGTCCCTCTGACAGTCACGAAACGATCGTTGTTCGATCCGTTCGAAAATGGTCCAAGGAGGATCGATAACTAGTATTGCTCTTTCCATAGCTATCATCAAGTGCTTCCGAAGTCGTTTCCTTTGTCTTCCTGGGACTTGGCAAGCCACACTAGCAAGCAAACAACGGGAGGTGGGGGGTCAAATAGCCGGGCGGTGCGAAGCGTCTCGAGGTTGATGTCAATGCTACCCTTGTCGAAAGGATCTAGTGAGATCGCGAGACATATGACTGATTCAGACATCAGCACGACGCTAAAAGTCTGTTCGATAGTCGCGGTCACCTACTGCGTCTCGTATCGACTATCACGGATGGCGCTGAGCAACACCTATATACGGTAAATGAGGTAATTACCAAGACCCTAGATTCAAAGCTCAACCGCCCCGTTTTGCATGCTGATCTGCATTGTGAATTTGGGCCAACGATCGCCATTTGAAAATTTCCTATTTTCGGAAGATGATGGCCAAAATAGAATTTGAAACCCGTTAATTGACGTGGGGGGATCGACGGTGTGGTGAAGAGCCCACATTGCCAGAAGCTATCCACAAGGCTTGAGCATAGGTACTGCTATGTTTGCATTTCCTTACCTTGCATTCCCTTATCCATTGATTAGTTCAAGATTGAGTCGAAGCCCTTGTGGTAATTGAAATACTAATAAACACTGCAATGATCCCCCTTACCGTGCAACGCTTGACAAATAGGATTCGAGCCGGCAGCTTCCTCGCCCTGTATCGTGTATAGTCGTAGTCAAAGGCCAGTTTAAGCCGACTGGCTTGGGAGTTTTGCGTGGAAGCCGAAAATGAGCTGGCTGGTATGACATGAGAGGCTGCAGTTCGCTCAGTGTCCAATGCCAACTACATAGAACGTGCGACAGCTATTTCCGGTTTCTGTGTTTCATGTTTTAGCTCAGTGTTTCTTTTTGGGGCTTGAATCTTAAGAGGAATCGGGTAATAACAACCGAATATCTTAGATGATAATGGCTGTCGGCGATATGATATGTTATAGAAGGGTCAGTTCTATTGTGCATGACCGAATCGCGACCGAAATCCATACTTGAGTTGAAGACATCATAAAGGGATAATGCGTCTCAGCTGAGCCTAGACCAGATCCTGGATCATGGAATATCCTTGACGGGAGCCCTTGCATTGTGGGGCTGGGCCGTGAGCTGCAACATGGAACATGGGACATGGGTGCTGTCAATCCCTGCAATTTGAGCAAACAGTTTCTCTGCCCCAGACGCACGACACGCAAGGACCTCGCTACATTGTGTATTGCAATTGGTGTTTGTGTTTGTGCTACGTATTCTGAGTGGCCTCACTGTATACTAGGCAAATGCGTTGGAGGTAAGGAAGAATTACTGTACTGCAGGTGCCCGATAGCTTGGTTCCAAGTTGCGAGCAGGCCAGTTCCGTCCCAGTCAGCCTGATAACCCAGCCGGTTGGGATAGGATAGGCACTCCAACAGCACGGAAATCGATATTGATATCGACCTCGAAGCTTGGACCTCCCATCCATTTCATGTCGGCATTGTTCTGTTTGGCTCCAGCTCAGGAGGCTAAACAAGCCCAAAAGCAACCCTGCAACCCTGCAGTGACGAGTGATTAACTGGCGGGATGGATCTCGGTGTCTCTATGCTGTTCGTTCGTCGGGGCTCCCTCGTGGATGTATGGAGACCCAACAGATTCTCAGTAAATCGCTAGAGTGGCTTGCTTTTTTGCTGCGGTAGCCCAATTCTTGCAGGGTTCAACAACAACCTGAAATCCTGGGCCTAGTATGGAGACTGATGAACGAGTTGAAGTGGAATTAGAGGAGTCGGCATCCGTTGGCAGTGGAGAAGAACGGGCGACCTGACCTGCAGCTTCTATAGAGCATGCACCACTTGCACCAACTGCACTTACCTTGAATTAGATATTAGTCGTAGTTGCCCCCGACTCTCAGGTCGTTCTTTCCAGTTACCATCTCGATGGCACTTGCCTCAAAGTCCCAACTCCTCCTCTTCCATCTTTTGCCTTTTGTGAACGAGCATTCTTTTCTTCACCCTCTCTCCTCCCCAGGCCGGGATCTTTAATTACATTCATCACGTCTCATATCTGAGCGCATTTTATCATTCAACTTGAGAAATACCCTTGTAAGATCATTTCTTTATCCGTTTCGATGCCGACCTCACTAATCGTCGGATAGAGTTTCTTATGTGTAATTGGGCGTGTTTCATACCAAAAGTTTCTCGGCTGCTCCCTTTCACACCCTCGAACGGACCAAGCATTCCATCAGCACAATCCCTTACTTTATTTCGACTTCTCCCGTTTACTATTCCTTTTTTCTACTAAGAGATCGTCCGAATCAGTGGCGCCTCGGGAATTCATTATGTCTACCGATAAGAAACTCCTCGGGAGCGTCGTTGCCTTTGAAGGCCATGTAGACACGATATCAACACAACTACGACTGCTTCCAACTTCACCACATATTCTGATACTTCCCAGCATTCAAAATTATATCTCCAATAGGGACTTGGAAAACCGTTCAGACATTCGAGTTTATGTCAAGAAAATACACGAGGCCACAGTAGCTCGTTACGAGGCTGCTCAAGCTTTCCTTCATGGTTCAACAGCAAGTGGAAGGCGACTCGTGTTTATGAACGGCGGGACCCCAAGTGCCCGAACACTTTGTATCAGAGCAATCATGGACTGCGAAACAAATGGGGACTACTACCGTGCCAAGTCGCTATTCAACCAGCTAGTTAAGGATGGAGTGGTGGGCCTGGACAATCCAGTTAGAGACTGGAGAAAGCAGGACATGTATCAACCGAAGGATCAAGGGGACCAAGAACAGGAGTTCGAAGATCCCATAACACGAGCTATGCGAGCTGCCGACGCCTTGGACCGACAAACAGCATCACTTCAACCCTCCAATGAACTAGATTTGACCCTCACGCCGCGTCCGCGAAGTAACAGCTTGCCGCTCTACGGCTATGAGGACAACTTCGGAGATGATGCCCCATTCTTTGTTTTTGGTGCCGCGAATAAAGATGAAGGTGGGAGTACAGCTGATGATCCTCCGGGCTGTTCTTACTCACCCCAAGCTTGCAGGTTTTCTGCGAGGCATTATGACCGGTCTGCAGGTCGCATTTATCATGATATTTCCCATCTACAGTCTCCTTCACCTAGGGCTTCTTTCCTTACATCTCCCAGTTGCATTGGCGAAGCCTACGGCTTGATGGCTGCCCCTGTATCCCCTGCCCTCGAAGGCTTGAGCCCAAGATCCGACGTTTTGAGCATCCCGTCCACAGATAATGTCGTGTACGGGGAAGCTTCATTAGTGGACATGAGGTCTCCAGGCCGCAGCCCAACTCTGCCTCGAGTCAAGTCTCTGGACAGAATCTACCCGGCCAGTCCCAGGTATCGGGATCTCTGTCTTTCTGCAGCCACTTCAGGACTTGCACGGCAACTAGAGAGTGATCCGGAGCCAGAAATGTTGAAAGCCCATCGACATTCACAATCGATAATCACAAGCCCCAAGGAGCTCGTTTCCAAAAGACGCAGCTACACAGAGGGACCCCGAACTGTTATTGTGAGAACCAATCTCCCGATCATCAAAGTGGCCCCGGTTCCCTTGGAGAAGAAGCGAAAGCCTGCACGGGCATCGTACGTGGATAGAGGCACTGATGCCGAGCACATTTCTGGACCAAAGGAGACATTCCAACCTGTACTGCCCTTCATGGAAGACCTGGTGGTGCACCTGAGGGAGGAGGTCCCCGAACCTTTGCTCAATTCTGTCACCCATGGGCTTAGAATGGGCCAATTTCCCGTGGCTATTTATTCACCTACTTCCGAAACAGACGAGGGCAATGCTCTGGTTCCAGGAACACCTGAGTCCAACACTATCACAGACGTAAGCTGCGCAGAAAGCCAATACGAGGAGTTAGCTGTCACCGACCAATCTATCTTTTCGGACGAATACGATCCGTTCGCATATAATCAGTCCGTCTGGCCCAACAAGAAGCCTGCCCCAAGTGTGCCCAAGCTCAAGGTTGCACGACCTCCGACACCAGTTCGGACTCCTCCACCCCTGGTTTCGGATGTCGACAGCAAGTTTCACGACCTTCGAATTAATAGCCAAGAAACAGCCATTACTGTACAGAACTCAGTGCGTTCTGTCCTCCAGGAGCACTTCCCCCCAGAAACTCAAGGCTACCGGCAATTCCAGTTTTCCCTTTTGCCAGAACTTGAAGGATTATGGAACCCAGTCTTTTGGGAGACTGGAAGTAACAATAGTTATGGACCATGCCATAGAATCGACCAGATCCTAGCTATTGGAGCCCAGAGAGGTGTGAAGAGGTACTACACTTGCGCCATCACAGGACAGCTTGAGAAGCTAGGAACAAAATGCAACGGCATGAGTCGAAGTGGCCGGCTGGACTTCAGGTATGTACTAGACTCTGCTCCATTTTGTACTGCTCAAAACTCACACTAGACAGGTACCTTCTTGCCAATGCCATGCAAGCGTATACAGCCCAGCCTTTAGCCAGCCAGGCCAAAGACAACCCTTTTGCGAATTCGTTCCTACTCGCGACTCTCATAATTCCACACCTCGAAACGTATCTCGCCCTTCACACACAGGTGAGGTATCTCCTCCTTGACTACCTGCCTGAGCCTCTTTGCGACGATGCTGGCTCTTCAAAGCTTGTTGGAGTAGAGTTGATGAAGGTGGCTCAGATTGTTGATGCTGGCAGCAAGAGCATTCCCTTCACTCATCTACGTGGTAACTCCATCACCAGCCCAGAACAAGGACCTGTTGGGCGCTTCGGGAAGACTTTCCCACAAAACTCGGGCTCTGGCTATGACGTTACGGTTTCTGAGGCCAACTTCCTCATCACATCAACTGCAACTGATGCAGAAATCGCAAATTTTATTGCGACCATCTCCAGGATTCTGTCCAAGACTTCTGATTTCTATGTCCCTCAAGAGCCCTCAAAGAAGCCGTCCCCAAAGAAGTCCAAGCCGCCATGTATCACAGGAACATTCTCCGCTTTCCCACGTGTGCCATCGGCGACTCATAGCCCGCCCATGTCCCCGGCACTTGGGGCGTCTTTGGGAGCGGCACTATCAGGGTCATCTGCTGTTCCGAGTCGAGCCCCTTCCATCGCTGAAACCGTCAAGACAGCAAAGTCTTCCAGAAGCAAGCCAAGCCGATCATATTCAAAGCGAAACCCTTCCGCGATTGATGCTCGATCGATCTTAACTATGTATGTTGATGACAGCGACTGGGATCAAGAAGATCGACGGATTATGCCGCTCCTCGAGGATAAGGCCGAGAGGCGAAAAGGCAATTCTCATAAGGCTCTGAAGTTTCTCGGCCTGTCATGATTTCAGAAAGAACGAATACCAATCGCCATGTGAAAAATATGGCCATAACGATGTTATGATTTCGCCCAACGTGGCATTTTTCTTTTGTTGTTATTTTGGGGCGAGGATTTACAATGATGGCTAGGGAGGCCGGGAAAGGATAAAAGTCATGATGCTGTTAATAGAGTAATGTTTGACAACCTTTTATTCCATTTACGGTCTGGGGATGGGACTTAAGAAGTTATGGGATGTAATAGTAATTGTAGATTATCTTTAGGTAAAGTCTTCGGATTTGTACTTAGACATTGCCGTTGTCCTCATTGCTCAGTCTGCCCTGTCCAAGGCTACCATCAATATCTACACCTGCTTTTCTCTGTGTCTTGATTTCTTCTCTGGCCTCGGCCTGCTCAGCCTTTTTTCTAGCATGGCGTTAGCTTCCGTGTACTGAACAAGCTATATATCGAGACGAACCTTTCAATATCAGAGGCATAGTCCTCGATCTTGATATCATCCTTGCGTGGCTTATCCCTGGTACTCGTTCCCTTTACTGCATCGGCGACTTTGCCTTCTGCGAGGGTAGCTAGTTGCTCTGCGTTCTCATTGTCGTTTTGAAGGGGAGCTTCGGACTGCTTTGACACTTGACTTTCGACGCTGGCCATTTTAAAGGATTGTGAAAGACTGAGATGGGTATTGGGTATGATGACTTTACTTTGTGTAGATGTATTGGTGAGAAAGAGTTACTGTGCATGAAATTGTTATGTTGAAAGAGTGCCTTGAGAATGACATCAGGCTGAGAGTGGTTGATCTATGACGTATATCAACTTGGTTATCATCGATGAGGAAGATCTTCGTGCATGAAGCGTGTGTAGCGTAGATTAAGAATCTGAACTTTATCTTTCTGTCTTACATGAAGTGTTTACACAATGTCTTGAACGTTTTGCTTAAGTTGTATAATGGTTAAAGTTGGTGTGAGAGAGCTGTGCTTGGGTTGTCTAATGCGTGAGCTGTGTTGTAACCAGTTGAGTGCGACCAGGGCTTTAGATGGACATTTCAGAACATCCTGGCGATATCTACGAGATGCACCACAGAGCCTTGGCTATTAGCTCGTTTCATGTCATGAGTTCACTTTGGGAGAAGAAATCTCTCTTCATCAAGGAAACATTTTACGGGGTCAACATCATGACTTGGGATATGAAGCCATATGAGTAAGGAACTCCAACCATATTCATCATAGATCAAGGTTTGAAAAAAGGAATATTCCACCTTTATTAAGAATAACCCTTTCTCGCATACTGAAATCGATCTCAAGTACCAAACAACGAAAAAACCATAGGCGAACCAGGATGGTAAGATAGAAGAAACAACATAACAACTGATATCAGAACCCAAGCAAGATATTGACGATTAGCGCAACTATTCTCCACAGCTAACAAGGAGTCAAGACGTTGCGGAGAACAGAGCGCCAGGATCGCGAATTGGCAGAGGAAAACGGGGTGCGCAGATAATGTGATTCCCAGCGAATGGCTGGTTGGCGGGTTGAAAAGAACAAGAACCGACGAATGCCTCCCAGTACTTGGATTTCGCAAAAGTGCAAAGACACAGCATGGGGGGAATAAGAAAATACAGCCTACGCACGCGCAAAACCCTTCCAAAGCCATCCGCAACCAGAAACACAAAATCTGCCTTCGTATCTGTCGCCTCCCCTTGTGCTCCCTCCCCAGAACCAATCGATTCCCCGCCCAGACCATTCCTACCGTCGACATAGCAAAGGCATAGCCCGCGAATGGCGTTAAGACGAATGGAAAGAGCCGTGATTCCAGATGCCAAGGCGGTAAAAGGATCAAGTGGTGACTTGTGGAAAAGAAAGGCAATCCAAGTGGTCATAATCTGGTCTATGCGCAGAAACGGAGTGAGTGAAAGAAAAAAGCAAATATCGTGAGTGAACTCGTCCGATCGTGACCCTGGCATGTTGTTCATTGTCCCGGCCGTACTCCACCATCCTGCTTCGCCGAGAGAAAGGAGAGCGTTAAAGCATTTAGCAGCAGCTGTTGTTGGAGGACGATCCAACGCCCTGGCCTTGGCCGACTTGCACGCTGGGCTTGGTGTTGTTAGCTGTTGTGGTGCCCATGCGCTCCTTGATCTGGCGGGCCATGGTCAGGAAAGCCTGCTCGACGTTGCTGGCGTTCTTGGCGGAAGTCTCAAGGAAAGGAATTCCCAGACTGTCGGCGAATTCCTACAAGTTTATGTCAGTCATCGCGTTGCTGTGGATGGTTGTTGCAGCCGAGGGTGAAGTTTTGGTGACAGGGGCATTTGAGCGTTCAGGCGCTTAGATGCATGTGATGGGCGACCCGCTAGGCTGCGACATTCAGAGTACCAGAATAAGAAAAAAACTTACCTTGGCTACGCTGTACTCAACGACCTTCTTGTCTGACATATCGCTCTTGTTACCGACCAGCAGCTTGTTGACACCCTCGGTGGCATATCGGTCAATCTCCTGGAGCCATTGCTTGACGTTGTTGAACGAGTCCATGTCGGTAACATCGTAGACGACGCAGATGCCGTGGGCACCACGGTAGTAGGAAGAGGTGATGGTACGGAAACGCTCTTGACCGGCGGTATCCCACTTGAGGACAGGTTAGCATTTGGTTGGGTG
Organism: Fusarium verticillioides 7600; assembly: GCF_000149555.1. Lineage (NCBI taxonomy): Eukaryota > Fungi > Ascomycota > Sordariomycetes > Hypocreales > Nectriaceae > Fusarium > Fusarium verticillioides. The sequence goes on from NC_031681.1 coordinate 2,505,059, forward strand.
GCCGGAGCCTGCGCCAAGGGTGCCACATACGATCTGAAGCTTGACGGTCTTGCCATCGAGCTCTATTGTTCGGATTTTCTGAGTAAGTGTTAGACGATAGGCTAGGTACCCGGAAATGCTGGCTGGGAACGACGCACGAAATCGACACCGATGGTAGAGATGTAGGACTCGGTGTAGGTGTCATCGGCGAATCGCAGGAGAAGACAAGACTTTCCAACACCGGAGTCTCCGATGAGGAGGAGCTTGAAGAGGTAGTCGTATCTAGTTGGTGTCAGATCCAAAAATTATCAAGGAGTCGCATCTCGACAGCGGCAGCAAAAGGAAATCGCATGAGGTTTAGTCGAGGATGGCAGGGTGCAACTCTGAAGCAATAGTCAGCATGGGGCATAGTTCCATCAGGAGGTTATCGCAAAGGAGGCGGAGAGTGGCGTACTACTCAGGGTTCATGTTGGCGGTTGTTCCTTGGTTCACAGTGAGACAAGAGTCCGATACGAAAAGTGAAGGGTGAGGCTGGAAAGACGGACTTGTCGAGGCGATGGAATGAGGAGTTGGAGATGAGTTGATGGGAGAGAAAGATTAAGTTGAGAATGGTTGCAGAGGCTCAAGTAAGGTACGTCAGGGAAGAAACGTAACGCCAGGCAACGCCAGCACCGCCTAGGAGAGGGAGGGAATGATGGGGCAGCTGACAGGCGTGGATCACGTGATGCCGTCAAAGAGAAACAAAGAGTTACAATGAAAGTCAGTCAATGTGATACTGAGTTAACGGGTAAAGGCAGAGCGTGTGCAGCAAATAAGAAACGGATGAGACGAGAGGGTACGTCACAAACGAGGTTTATTCGTTGATTTAATTTTCCTTGCAAGGGTAATCTACTGGATATTGCTTGTTCTCATGCAATATACTTTCGAGATATCACAGGGCGGTTTACCGATATACCACTATCGCTTGCGATAGCACCCAACCAAGTTGACGTAGACTTTCCCAAAACGGATCATCTTCCAATAACAAAAGAAGAGCAAGCATCGTGCGTGCATATTTACTACAAACAACGTCTGAATGAGAAATGCATCATTACCTTGAGGGTCTGCCTGCTTTGCTCCGTCGTCGGGCATGCACTGTAGGTGTCCGCTCACCCATTAACATCTCATCATGAGGCTGCCTGTGAACCAAACTTGGAGCCTGTGCCGTCATTCACACGATTCAAGTGACTTGGCATGTCACAAGTTGATATACTAGATCAACTTCACCGCCTTCTGCTTTAAGAGTGAGAAAGACGGCATCTATTCACGATTGCAAACAGATGATCTCCAAGAAATGCCAGATAACGTCTTATCAGTGGATCCTGCTTCATTCAAGCCTCAATTCTCCCATTTTCTCCAGATTCCCATCCTGTTTGTTCTCTCCCACTTAAAGGATCCCATCACAGTGGAAGAGACCCGCCCCGCCACATCCCGCTCCGCTGTCTATTTGTGGCTGTGGAGTATCCATCATCAACCAATCAAGTCTACCATTTCACAATCATGTCACTTCCCTTACACTTGACTGCTGCTAGATACTTCCGAGTCTACCCATTAAGCCATCGCAGAAAAAGTCCAAAAGTGGATATACCTTGCTTGAGGTTCCCTACCATCCAAGCTACTACGGATAGAGGTATCGGCAACACCTCATTATTACCAACTCACCTTGGTTCTGTAATATTCTAGACCCTCTTTAACAAAGTCACCTTTGGCTTCTTCCATCAAATTTCACTCTTGATCCATGAATCTCTCCATTCTGCTGCGGTGACCTCCCAATGGCCGCGTCCATCCGATCCAGTCTAAGCCGTTCCGGCCGGACCTCTGTTGCCTCTATTCGCAGTCTCTCCAATGCTCGCCCGGCAAAGGCACAGGTTCAGCCCGTCACTGTTAGAGAACCTAAATCTTCCCTGCAGCCTACCGATGCCACTCTTCTCGAGGACTACTTAAGGCGAGGCGCACTGTCGAGAACATATTTCGATGCGACAGGCGTGCGATGGGTCGGATCTGGCGATGACGGACCAAAGGACCCCAATAAGGCAAAGCTAGGAAAAAGTACGTCACTGAGGATATTCCAATGTTTGTATCACAATGCTAACTTTCTATAGCTCTACGAGTTTTACAAGAACGATTACCAACGCTTTTACTACATCCTCTTCCTCACGACATTCTTGCGCCAAACATCGCCCTCCATCTTTTCCCTTCGACGCACCCTCACCTACCAACCGTCTCCGGCCGTGTCGCCTATAACGCCGCCCTCTGGACCTCCCCAATAGCATGGAACCGCGTCCCCATTCTCGGGAATGTCTGTATCGAGGTTCTCGCGGAGCGCATGACAACGGAGCCCCTCACATTCTTACCCCGCCGTGCTGGGGCGATACCTGAGCAGCTCGTGGTCCGCTGGTGCGAGAAGCGAAAGGGTTCAGATAGTTCTTCTGACAAAGGAGTGATTGCCCGGTCTCTGCCATTTGGCCGGGGAGTCGACCCAGACAAGGCATTCACGGGACTGTTTGTCTTCGACTTCGATGCCGAGGGTCGGATTCTAAGCCATACCATTGAGCAGGCACAAGCTGGTGGCGATTGGGAAGCTGGAGTCGGTGCAAAGGTTGTTGGTCTGACTGACTGGCTCCTCGGAGGTTGCAAGAACCCCGGCACTCCTATACCAATGTTCGAGCGAGTGCGAAGACGACGATCCATCTAAAGACTCACAGTTGGGATGGACAGTGATGATATGATCCCAAGGGGCGTGTTCGCTTAGAAAACGAGAGCGGTTTACGGAAGGATATGGCATCATGAGAGGCGTTTCTGGTTGCATCTTTCATCGCCAGCGACTTCATGCTGGTTCGGGTCCCGGGGTCTTTGTGTATAAGACAGTGTACAACAATGAGCCATGAGACTCCACACACATTCAAACTTTGTATAGCTTTGTAAATTAGCAACTAAAACTCATTTTTAGACGGTACTATGCCTCCAAACAATTCTTGTCACAGTCGTCTCTTGCTCATAGTTAGGACTTTAAATTCGACCAGAATTTCAGTTGTGCAATTGATGCAATTTTACGAATTCAACTGACCTATTTATGATATGTGTGAGTGTTACGAGTACGGTAAAGAGAGTAAATACAATTTCGTGCGGTACGAAATTCTTAGGGAAACCTAGAAACCTATTCATGAAGCTTCACACGAGTTCATATCTAGACAGAGCCTCTTAGGGTGCTACCCAAGGCTTGCTAACCGGGAAGTAACAGTTTATGATAGTAGGCCATCAAGTGCCTAGTGGTGGAAACATTGGGTGTAGCGTCGCGAAGCTCATGTATTCATACACGCTATCAGCCTCTAACCTACTGTGTCGAGGCTTTTTCATTCCTGAAGAGCCAGCCCATTTTCGAGCCGGCTTCTCCTTGATGGCATATGGGCATTTCACAATATTCTGCCCAAATGACCGTCAGCCAGAGCACTTTAGAGCGTCCGGCAACCTAAGCCTACTTCCAGGCCTTGTAATTTGAGATAAGTACCAATATCCAAACGTACTCTAAAGCACAATCTCGCCAATGTTCTCCCCCTCAAAGCCCTGCTTCGCAAGCTTCTTGACTCGCGCCTTCTCCCTTGCTTTGTCGACGGCTTTCTTCTCCTCTGCGAGCTTCTTGACAACGTCTAGGTCTCCGGGCTCAAAGCCAGGAGGCGGATCGTCGTCCCTGTCGAGATCGATTTCACCAAGGAGGAGCACGTTTTCACCTCGGACGAGGAATATGCCGTGATTTATATCGGCGTACAGACCCGTTGGTCGATCGCTACCTGCTGACTCGGGGGAGGGCGCGAAGATACGTTCGACGGTAGATTGGAGGACGAGATTGGCTGGTTGAAGTCAGAAAAGGGAATTGTTCTCCCTGCAGTGATTCGTTTTGCCCAAAACCCACCGAATTGATCCCAGCTTCTTAGCACGCCGATGAGTTTTCTCCCATCGCGCAAAGCGACCATGAGCTTCTCTGCAATTATACAGTCGTCAGCACACGATCCTTCCCTTTCTCCCTGCTTTTTATCGAGTCCAACCCTTCTCTCATGAACCGGAAACAGGAATAAACTGGTACCATGGCGGAGTCGTACTGTCTGTGAGATCCAGGAGCTGCGCTGCAGTGGTGAACATCTGCGGCGGCAGCTGTGGGAGCGGTTGCGGCGCACCGCGGCCCTGTGGAGGGGCATCGGTGATGGATAGGTTCTCCATGATGTCGTGATGGATGAGGTTGGTAGTGTTTTTTTATCTTCTTTTGTGATTGCGAAATTCTATTGATCCATGGAGAGTTCTTTTATAGGCTCATGACATGGACATTGCGAGGAGATGGTTTGGAGCGGTCGAATAAAGGGAAGATGCTCTAGGTCGTTGATGCTTTGACGTTGATCTAAGGTGTTGCGGATCCTATTGCGGCAAAACAGCGCTATAACGATAGGGGCCATTTAGCTGCATATCGCTATAAAACGCCGAATTCAACAAAACATGCCATCAAATTTCTGACTTTCAATGCGGGGCATTTTAGTTCTAGAGAGCAGATGGAGGGGCATCCTCATCCATCTTGGCGGGGCAGAAAGTCAAAAGGTTCAGGGAACGGAACAAGCAAGAAATAAGCATCCATGACAAGGTCTTGGCCACAGTCTCTTAGTGGTCGAGAGCTGCAGCAGTGACTTGCTTGTGCGTCATTATATGCCATTCGGCGAAGGGTTCTTCTCTTTTTTTTTATGTCTCATTATTTTGGTCATCTTTTTGGTCACTCACTCTCACTCTCACTCTCACCCAGCTTCAACTTGTTTAGATGCGCTCAAGTGAGGGGAATCGCCAAGTCTATTCAACTCCACCATGACCAGGCGAGTTACTAAGATTTCGTCCCTCTCTAGTGGGTGGACTTATGCGCATATTTGCCTCCCCGTCCCGTCGGTCTTCGGGCTAGTACCCGATGAAAAAAGCAAGAATCTGAGGGCAGCCAACCTTTTGTGATGCTTTTCCGGTCCTATCCATGAATTGCAATAAGATAAACCCTCTGATCTCGATGCTTGCACCTTTATATGCCGCTCAAGTAACCCGCCCCGTCCGAATTCTTAGATGTTTAAAAAAAAAAACAAGTGATACTCTATCATGTTCCAGCCTAAACGCCTTGGGATGGATGCACATTGTAGTCTCTATATAGAGAACTGAAAAATAGGAGGTAAAGAAGAGGTGCTTCGTAACTCAACCCAGATTGAGTTTCTTAGACGAGCACGTGTCATTCCTCTCATGACAAGGAAATGGAAAGAACTCTGTGGAAGTGACGGTGTATCACAATCCACTCAACAGCCAGGAGATGAAGCCATGTCGTCGCGACTGAATGGGGCGCCGTTCAAGGATAGAGATTGGTCACTTCCAAAGCCATGATTGCGCATGAGAGGGCGCCGTGAGGCTATTGACGATTTACAGTAGACCGTTGCAAGGCCTCCTGTAGCTCCGGTCGTGTTGACAACGCCTCCCACGCCTGGGCAAATGTAAACCACTGGCGTTCTCGCTTGTGGGATTCGGGCCAATCGTCGTACTCGCTGGTTACTGTGCCCTCAAAGAAGTGGTATCTTGACCGATCTTTTGACGATTTGGGCGCACGCTTCTCATCAATGTCACCAAGATCATAGGTGATCTGAACAGTGATGCCAGCTTCTTCCCAGGCCTCTCGCTCAGCGGCTTCCTGGCAAGTCTCGTCAGACTCCCAGCCGCCCTTGGGCAGCACCCAGCCTTTGCGCCGGGTAGACTGAATCAATAGGACAAAGTTTTGATCGGGAGTGAGAGGCACGATGCCAGCGACGAGACGTTCGCCCTTAGTGTTGTAACCTATAAAAGGAAAATGTCAGTGGTGAGATCTTGAGATTATCGATTGAGAATGCGAATTGTCGGGAGTTGTCGAATTGTGCCTGGGCGAACGTAGAAAATTATGGTTGGATTCAAACCCATCACACCACAAAAATGGACAACAAGGATGGTGTAGAAGGCACCAAGACAAATGCTTCATAAAAAGCCAAGGGGGTCAAACGTGCCGAGAAGGATACTTTCTAGTAGAAAATATTGTATTGCGCATCAGGTAAAAACTCACGTTGCTTGGTTCTACCCACTCGTGACTCCATGGAACGGCCACCGCCCGAGTCGCCGGAGGCAGAACTCGACATCTTCTTAGTGGGAAGTTGGGGCGGAGAGTGACGGGAATTGGGAGGAATGTCGGGGAATTTGGTCGAGCGAGAACAAAAAACAAAGATGTTCGTGGATCTCGAAAGGCGATGATGCGGGCAAGAAAGCCTCAAAGGTCCTCGGAGGTAGCGGAGGAGAACGGATGTTCACCCCTGGGTCGAGAAAGACAGAGAGAGAGAGAGACGGGAACCTGCGATGGAGCGGGTGGGTGGCTTTCAAAGAGCCTTGAGAGGCATCATTGTCGAACAGTGAATGGTTGGTAAAAGTCTTGTGATCAAGTGAGGTGAGGATGAAGAACAGAAGTGGCCGTGGCCTGCGCCAGAAGGTGCTGGTGCTTGGTTCTTGGTCGGGGAGAGCCCAGACGCTCCAAAGAGCTGGGCTGGCGATGTGATATAAACTGCGAGATGATGGAGGTGTGGGCGCGCACGCGGAAAACGTCCCAAGTTTAGCTCCAAGGGGGCAGCGGGCGACTCGGCGGATCTCTCTCTGCCTCTTTCTGTCTGGCGGAACCCGCAGAGGAGTACGTACTGGCTGTAGCACTGTACGTAGGTACCTACCTACCTACAGAACAGAATAGACCCGACTGCAGCAAAGAGTGTTTGGTTTGGTTTGGTCCGGTCTGGCTTAGGTTGGTTGGGGGGCGTGTAGGTACGGGGGAGCACTGGGCGCTCGGTGAACAAGCCTTCTTCAAGGAGGCTAGTGAACAGCAGACAGGGACTGGACACGGAGGGGAAAAGCTGGATCCTCGCCAGGGCTGCCTAGGGATGGAGTAGACGTAGCGTGTCAGGTCAGAGGTACCTACTGTACAATATGTACTGTGATGTAGTGCTTGCAGTGGGCTTTAGGCCTAGACTTGCCCGGCCAAACGGTACCTAGGTGAATGGATGGATGGTGGCCTGGCGGTGGCACCCTGTAACAGTGAGTCGCTGAAGCGTGGAGTGTGGAACTGAGTGAGGGCTTTCGCTGGGTCAACCGATGCGAGGCAAACTTTGATTAGAAATGGGGGATAATTAATGGAAGTCATCAACGTGAGAGGCTCCCCTGTTTGAGTTGCCGCGGCGTTTATCAAAGTCACTTGTGTTGTGTTGTGTTGGCTGACTGACTGATACAGATGTGATAGTTGGCCGTGACGTTGATGGCCAGAAGCGAAGAGGCTTGGTTCGATTTGAGGAGATCCACGCCAACGCCTTTGTAGCAAAGGCTGAGAACCAAAAGCTTACGAGCCGGGGAGTTGAAATCGATTGGTGACAGAGGTGTCGTTAGGGGCGTCGAACTGTCAACTTAATGGTGAGAAAATGTGTTTCTAAGCCATCTCTTGGATTTAGATACCTGGATAAAAATTGCGAAGGCTGAAATGAACTGTGCAGAGTAGACACTTTATGTGGTGGTTTGAGTATAGCCGCAGCTGTGATAGACAGGTAGACAGAATATCAAGCAATTTTCGAAAGTCTCCAGGTTATCAAGGAGTGACTGTATCTTGGATATAGTCCTGAATTTAAGAAGCTGTAGGCTGAGAGTAACTCTTCAATTGCCTGGCCCAAGAAAGGGAGGTATGGACTTGTCAATCGGTAGGCAGTGCAATGGAAGAAACAAAGGTGAGATGAGTCGCCGTGCAGGCAATCTTAAAACCACCTCATGTCTTGCGCTATCCAAGTAACAAAGGGTCCCGAACTCTGACAACGACAGGGTCTGTTGCTTTTATATTCGAGCACATCTCGATAGGCTGACGGTGCATGGATGCCCAGATTGTACCAGCACGAGGCCAAAAAGCTTCTTCTGAGCTGAGAACTTGGATTTTAATAATAATGCAGGGTTGACCGATGTTACGGTTCTTAGAGGGGTCATGGGCGTGGGAGGTTGCTATGTGTACGCGACGAAATGGGAAATATATCGTGAGGAGATGTTTGTCTTCTTTACTCCTATAATTCAACCATTGTGGTAATGCCACGCCCCAATCTGCTTCTGCTGGAAAGTTTGAAGTTTTGAACCATGAGAGTGCAAGAGAACCGAGATGCACATTAATTGAATCTGGCAGTTACTTGGGAAGATCTCGACCCTCATACCGGTAAGAGATTACAAACCCAGCAGCAGATACTTTCTATATTAGATCCGGTGAGGCCAAAAAATACACAGGCTAATAACCAGTGCCCCATCTTGTCCCGCAAATACAAGTCCAGGGCATGAGATGGGGAAATACTTGTATTGTTATACAGTACAACACAGTTGCACTTCTTATTAATCATGGCCATGACAGAACGTGTGCTTTGTGGTGCCACTAGTTTATCAAAAAGTTCTTTACAGCATCCCTGAATGGCATCTGCAGCAACAGTATTTGACAAATCTTGGAAGTTGATAAAAGTTCAAAGCTTAGACCGGTGAGATGCAGGGTGTTTTATTTATTGTGAAGGGAAACGAGGGCGATTAGTTCCAACGTCCAGTAGATGACAACCAATGGAGGGTCATCACAACTCCTTAATGTAACAACCAACACTTGTGGTACAGGAACGAGCCTCACAAATGAGACACTGCCTGACCACACACCCACCGGTTTCGTAGCTGCTAGGTTGCTATTGAAAGCGGTCTCGAGTGGGCATATCAGCACGCGGACGCAGGTCTTCTTTCGCTGCGTGGGGTCATCCATGCCATTGGCAACGATGGAGGGACGGGGCTGCAGCTTCAGGGTCGCAAAGACTTGAACTTTGACCTCTTCTCAATTCACATGTTAACAATGATAGGTTCATCGTCGTCCACGGGCAGCTCCTACGCTGTACCACATTAACCCTGACGTACGATGCATGAAGAAGAAGCACCAGCACCAGCAGCAGTAGTAGCACGAGAGGGGATGTGAGGGGGAGGGGTAGAATGCGCTTGTACAAGCAGAGCAGCAAGCATTGGGTCCATCCCACGGAATGGAGCACATAGTATAGGTATCGTGAAAGCGAGGCGAGAGCCCTTGATCTTCACTGTTGGAGTCCTAGTGGCCGAAGTGCGCATAATAAGCACCCTTGACAATGGCGATCATTGGAAGAGAGAATCTGATATTCTTCAACATCAGTTCAATCACACAACTCAAGCTGCAGCTCGAGATATAAACAGACGTCATGTCGGTCGGTTAAGCCTCTGCCAACTTGAATGTTACAATGCATGTCTAGCATGTCTATTTTAACGCCGGACTCCGTTCCCTCTCAACAATACCTACGCCCACCTTGCCTACTCAACATGCAAGCAAGCTTTTGCTTCTCGATGCCGGGACTGGCAAAAAAAAGAGCTCGTAGCGTCTCTAGCTCGGCAAGCCTTCTTTGACATGGAGTCTTCCACAACTGGTTCCCGGAGACGAGGCCGAGAAAAGGCCCGCAAGTCGGGTGATAAACAACATTGTCTCGAGGCGAGTCCAAAAACTGCCAAAAAAATCTGCAGAGCAATGGAGCAAACACAGCAACAAGAAGCTACACACACTAATGCCGTATCGTTGCTCGATTCGCCCGGGACCGTCAGTTTTGAGGCTAGTAAGACCTGTAGGTTTCTTTCCTTTCGTTTCACCTCATTCGTCGCACAGCGACTTTTTTTTCGGCTGCAGCATGCAAGGAATAATAGAATGCTGTACCTGTAGAGAGGCTAGTCATCAACGTTGAGGGATTGGCCACCAAAAGCCAGGGCAATCGATTCCTCCAATCCCATCTCGTTGTTTATGCTCTGAAGAGACAGGTACTTTTTCATTTATTAATCAGGATGAGATGAAATGAGATGACAGACATGTGAGAAGGTTGGTGACACAGACTCAGCCTTGTATCGAATCTGGTTCTGTAGAAGTCGAGGAAATGCTGGAGAGGTCGGAAATCTTCCTACTGGATACGAGACGGGCCTGGGATATCTTGCGTGTTGTAGACTAATCTGTGCAACTTTTGAGAGCAAACTTGAATATTTGCAGTCGGATTTAGCAATGAAATTGGCTTTAAGCATAGTGTACATACATATCCTGCAACAGAACACCGCAACCTTGGATCTCTGATTGCATATGATGATTGCATGTGAATTTCGATATTGCTAGCAACGCTGCAGCTAATAAATGCTCCTTTCATGAATTATAAAAGGTATCGGCAGAGATTTGGATGCCTAGAGAATTGTAGCCCTAGGTCTCTATTTTGGGTGGCCAGAATACCTAGCACCCCGCCATTGCAATTGAAGATGCAGCTTCCAGTGGTTGTTGCCTTGCTTGGAGCTTGACTAGCGGAGCTGAGCAATGGTTGATCTCATCCATCATCCATCTTCAACCTTTTGCTATCTTTCCCATCTTAGCATAAAACCCAACATCCCACACGTACTATCTTTTATTTTACTCCCTTGACATTCTCTCGGGCAAACCTACATAGGGCACCATACCAACCCAGAGGATCCGTAGCTTCTAAAGGATATCGGAACTTTGCCGTGGAGTCTACCTACATTCTACCGGCTGCCGCTTTCGAAACCGTTGCACAACTACAGCTATAGCCGCCTACAGCACGGTCAGGTCTGGTCTACTACTCTAGGTGTTACACACCCGTCAGTCCAGTTTCTGTGTCTTTGAACCCCTGTTCGACTACACTAGCTTGGTCGCCTAAAGTTAGATCGAAACAGCTCGATTTTGGTCAACTCTGTTGCACATGCGCGCACACGATCACATCCCTCACTCTCAGCGCCAATCCCTGGATATCATCCACAGCCAGCGTCTCGTCATCATCGTTCGTGTGCACCCCAAATAGTCAACCAACTGGGTTAATCGATTGCCTGTTCACCAACCGCAGACACAACATCCCACGCTCTCGCATTGAGAGGGGGAATCAGCAGGCACGCGATCGCAGCTTTCGTCACTTGTTGAACCTCCCTCAACAAACTCACACGCCCCCTCCATTCTCCGTTCTCCATCTCCAAGGCTCGGGAGTCTGCCCCTCTCTCCGTCTTCCTCCCGCTCGAGGGACCTACCACGTACGGTACCTACGTCTGGTAATTTATCAGTACCTACCGTACCTCACGCAGCGACTTGCCCATCTCGGATAGCACTACTCGCACCTCGTGGGTGATTTAAACTCCTCGTTGTGGCCCGTGAGAAAGGTTCGGTGCCCCTCATCCGCCGTACACCACCATCGTCCTTCCGTCTCCGGCAAGACATCATCAGAGCATTCATCTCACCTATTACCAACAGCTCTTTGAGGAAACACGACTCCAGTCGTGCAGTGCAGGTTCAAGGTTCACAATGGAACCAAGCGGCATGCACATCCCTGAAGATGCGTTGTTGCAGTACGAATATATGACCCCAATTGGTGAGTGCTTATTCCCACGTTCTTCTCCAACCGATCAGCCCCGTGGTCTAATGCCGGCCTGTCGTTGGTTGCCGGCGCCTGCGCTTAAGCTCCGTCGCGGCCGGTCCCCGTGGCGCCCCCGTTTTCCCCGTCCGGGACAAGTTCGTTCCATATTTCACTTGACCCTTCTTTCACAATTGCATGGAGCCCGAGGGCATCCACATCCACGTCAATATCAGTCCCAATTTAGCCTACAGACGGCTTCCACTTTGGTCAATGACAGACAGTTGATCATAGTCTCATGTTCAACGGTTCCGCAATCTTGGTGCTTGTGCGTCAAGGATCAATGCCACTATCAATTCATTAGCACTCCTAGCTCGCTTACGTCTGCTCACAAGTGTGGGTATGTATCTCGACTTCAACAAACCTATGTCTGCCTCTTGAAGCATGCCAATTGGCTTATTCCTTTGCTGTATTCACCAGGTTTATGTCTAAGGACCATTCATTCCCTTGAATTCATGATTGGCAAGGCCACTCCTGGCCTCGATGTTTCCTAGCTCAGTGTTGTCGTTGGTCTTTATGTAAAGCACCGATAAAGGTCCCAATCACAAACGATGACATTTTATTGTCATATGATAAGGCATAGCAGGGCAGCTTCAGGGTTCATGATACTATATCAGACGTCAAGTATCATTTGGTCATTTTCCTCTTCTGCTTTACATGACTTCGCTTTCTACTCCCCCACGCATAATCTCCATTCGTTGACATCTCAGAAAACACTACCCCCACACAATTATCGTTTGTGCCTTTCTCTTCACCGAATGCTGACTGATGCCTAGGATACTTCAAATCATCAAGATGCGGTTACTGTGGGAAACGTGACAAGAGTCAGTCAAAACGTGAATTGAGCCCCTGCACCTCCAGTACCTTTTGGCCACCCCAAGACTCGCATACACCTGCGTCACGAGACACCCGTGATTCCACAGCCGTGTCATCGATGGTTGTTCTGAAGTTCAGATTGACCACTTCGTATAAGCACTTGAGTCACACGGTCTCTTGAACATAAGGCTAACTAGTACGTGGGGTTATAGGCTACGCTTACCACGCAGTGGCAAATTCTTTGAGTCCTGCGTTCTATCAAACTCTCCTTGATAGATATTGGAGACGTTCAGGCACTCTCATGTACCGACCCGATCAACGTCGGTCATGTTGCCCACACTATACTATTCGTCTTGATTCTAGCCTGTTCAAGCCATCCAGAGATCAACGGCAGACCGTCAATCGTTTCAACAAGTATATCATGGGAGAGACTTACATGAAAGAAGCGGCTCGCCTGTATCCCAAGTCGCGTGATGAGGCCAAGAAACGGGATAACCATTTTGATCTCGTCGAACGGGTTCACGAGGCTGAAGAGGCTAACCTGAAGAATCCCGCTGAGGCTGCCCATAAACTCGTCGTGACTCTAGAGCATGATGATTGTACGGATGAGAAGTTTGCTGTTTACCAGAACTACCAGGCGGTAGTTCACAAGGAGTCTCCGGATGAAATTACCAAGACCGGATTCAGACGCTTCCTTTGTGACTCGCCTTTGAGGAGAGAAACAATGGTGACACCCGATGGGCGTAAACGTCGCCTGGGTTCGTATCACCAATGTTACAGACTGGATGGCAAGCTAGTTGCCATTGGAGTGCTTGACCTCTTGCCCGAGTGTGTAAGCTCAGTATACTTTCTTTACCATGAAAGCATTCACCAGCATTCGCCAGGGAAGCTTGGTGCACTGTATGAGATTGCTCTATCCATCGAAGAGGGCTATGGCTGGTGGTACCCAGGCTATTATATACACAACTGCCCCAAGATGTGGTACAAGATTGATTACTCGCCTCAGTATGTTCTTGACCCTGTGTCTTTGACATGGGACCCGCTGGATCGAACTGTGTTGGACCTCCTCGACAAAAAGCCGTACGTGAGCCTTTCGCTTGAAAAGGAGCAGGCCTCTCGCGAGATCGAACAAGGTTTTGCGTCGCCTACCGAGGATCCAAACCAGAGTGACAAAGGGGGGGACAAAGGTTCCGACTCTGCAGCATCCGATGAAGATGACAGCAACTGGTTGTTTGCAACCGGGATGCCGGGTATACCTCCGATATCTACGGTCGCTGAGTGGGATATGGATCATATCGCTTTGAAGATATCCCCGAAAGCCCCATTATACGAAACCTCTGATCTCGTCAGCTGGGAGGAAAAGGGGGTCGAGGAATATCCAGGAATGAGAGCTGGTGTTGCTGAGCTCATCGCGGCAATTGGCCCTGACTTGATGGACCGGATTTGCCTGGACTTTTCCCGGAGACCCTAAACGGATATATCAGGACTGGGATGGTAATAAGTATCAAGAGATGATTTCTGCTCCATCTTGTTGGCGAAATCTTAAGGATCGGTTCAAAGTCGACACATTTCACTGCTCAACATATTTATCATGTCTAATGAAAGAACGTCCAATGTAGAGGTATGTTATTTAAAGTCTGAAGAATGAATACATGTCTCGATGTTTTAATAAATACTCCGTATTGGAGCTATACGATGTAGTTGGACTGTGACGCTTGATTGGTGGTGGAGCTATGCTTCCCAAGCTTGCACCCCGCCAGCCCACAACACTTTTTGTTGCCTTATCTTATCACTCACCTCGGTGAAGGGCCAACCTTTTCTTTCAACACCAAAACTCAGCGTCATTACTGTTTCGCGTCGCATCTTCCTTTCAGGCGGCCAAGCGCGCTAACATTGATACGTATCTCAGCGCTTTGTGCGACAGTTTGCGAACGGGGAACTTGCCTGTACCATAATCATCATGGCGTCCCATATAAATCTCTTCTCGCCAGCCGAACTTGCGTATCTTCACCAGTCACTCTCGTTACATCCTCCAATCCGACCCGATGGACGCATACCGACACAATTCCGTCCCTTGACAGCAGAGACGGGTGTTCTGCCGGGTACCAATGGCAGCGCGCGCGTACATTTCGCTGATGGCACCGAGGCCATTGTAGGAGTCAAGGCTGAGATTGAGAAGACTGGAGGAAGCGAAGAGCAGCAGCAAGACGAAGAAGATCGAACAAGGGGTGACTGGCTCGAATTGGCAGTTGAGATCCCAGGACAGAGAGATGATGAAGCCTCGACAATATTCCTGGCAGAAATGTTGAGAGAGGCGCTATTGGCAGATAATGAGTTTGCCAAGAAATTGAGAATCAACAGACGGTTTCACTGGCGACTATATCTCGACGTATGTGGTCATTATACAAAGAAACAAACGCAATGCTAAAATGGTACAGGTTCTACTAATATCTCCTCCGCTATCATACCCTCTCCCACTACTATCACTCACAACACATCTCGCTCTTCTGGCCACCCGTTTGCCCCGCCTCAAGTCTGAAGGCGACGAGGACCCTATGTTCAACGACGATTGGGAGGCCTCGACATTCTTGTACCCTCGCGATGGTGCTGATGCGGCAGGCTCACGACCATCTATCACACTTCTCGTGGTTGCGATTGGCGACAACATCATCTTCGACCCTGCAAAGGAGGAATTGGCTGTCGCGGAAACAGCGCTGGCCGTATCTGTGGCGGAGGTCCGTCGAGTCGCAGCTGAGGGCGACATGGAGCTGGACAAGAAGAGCCGCGAGCTCAAGTTGCTGTCTATCCGAACCATTGACCCGCCATCAAGGCTCACACCGCCCGGAGTGCCGCACACGACGAATGGAACTGCACAAAAGGGAGAGGCCCAAACAACTCAGGGCGTGTGGAAGGCACCATTGGGTGGAACCAAGTTTGGAGTAATGGACAGTATAATACAGGCTGTACTGGAGAAGGGTGGAGTTGCGGATGAGGTTTTGGAGGGCCTGGAGGGTGTCGAGCTCACATGAGACAAATATGGGGTGTGATAGAAAAGTACAAAGCCTCATGAGGCTGGATTTCATGTAATCGTACAACGTATGATCCCTGGGCATGGAGATCGTTATGCTACAGCTATATCATACATGCAGATTCTTGCATCTTTATTTTTACATAGGCATCTTAGAAGACACCAAACCACTTCTTCTTGGGCTCTTCAACCTTCTCTTGCACCTCGACCTTTTGCACTAGCTCGTCCTCCACAGCAGCTTGCTCAGGCTTGGGATCCTCCTCACCCTTGCCAAACACAACAGTCACAGGGTCCTTGGCCTCGATTCCGTGCATCTTCATGAAAAGTCGGCGCTTAGCTACATCGTCGAGATGGTCCGTTCGGTGGTCCCTAGCTTTCTCGGCCTTGTCCTTCTCGTGCAGGACAATAACATTCTTCCAGGCGACGAAGAAGTGAAGAGGGTGCGTCCAGAGGTCTGAAATGGGAGGGACGAGCTCCTTGTATGGCGAGTTGTAGGCGTAGTTCATGAAAAAGGTGAAAACACCAAGGGCGAAAAGAGTTCCCTGGCGGGGGTCAGTATACTGCGGGCAGTTGAACAGGTGAAGCTGTATAGTAAACATACCATGGTGATAAAAGTATGCAAAAGCCTACTGTGCCAGAAAAAGTGCTCCCATGTCCCCTCGGGAGCCATCATACCGGGATAGTGCTTCTTGTTCTGAGCAGCGACCTCGGAAGCGGTGAGCTCAGGGCCGTAATGTTTAGGCACATGGTTCTTCTTGAGGCGGGAGCCATGAGAAGGAGGGTTGAAACGAGCGGGCTTCTCGAGAACAATAGGCTTTCCCTTTGAGGATGAAGAGGCGAAGCGAATTCGGATGCTGTTCTGTGAGAGCGGGATGCTGATACCACGCCACAGAGGACCCTGAAGAGGGAGGAGAAAGCGGGGGATGATGGCGCGAGATGCCATTGTTGGGATGTGTGACGAACTATAACAATATGTGCGTTTGTTGTTCCACCTCTTGGCCTTGGAGCTTTGTTTGTTGTGGTGGTTTCGTGATGCCCTCACGTCTGCCCAAACAAGAAGAATCTTTTTTCCGGAGCCGTTGAGAAACAAACGAGGTCCCGGGACGGAGGTCCCACTCCTTGAGCCGGTCGACCCTAGACTGTTACGGGGTTAGTGGGCCTAAGGTCTTTTTTGACAAGGTCACAAGATTCCATGGAATGACTGAGGAATTGAATTTGAGATTTTTTCATGATGAGAGCCTGAGGATGACATGACTAGCCCGACCCCGGGAAAAAAGCAATCGCCGATGGAAGACCCGCTTTGGGGTGCTATGTCCCGACTTTACCCGGAGCCACATTCAGAGTCGACAGGGGGAAGAATGTCGGCTTACTTACTCTTGCACTGTGATTGGCTGGAAAATCATCAGCCACCTGTGGCGCTCTGAGAGAATTGAGCGATCCGGCGTGGTCCTAGGCCAGTCGTGTCATGCTGTCATAAAGTTTTATTTTCTTGCTTCGGATCTTTTTCTTCCTCTCTCTCTCCCTCCCTCTTTTCTTTCTTCCCACATCCACAC
Organism: Fusarium verticillioides 7600; assembly: GCF_000149555.1. NCBI lineage: Eukaryota > Fungi > Ascomycota > Sordariomycetes > Hypocreales > Nectriaceae > Fusarium > Fusarium verticillioides. The sequence continues at coordinate 2,522,002 of NC_031681.1, forward strand.
TCTCAACACTCAATTTATCCTTTGCTCTCGTCTTTGGCTAACGCCTGTCGTTGAATTTACTACCACCTTTTAACTCCTTAATCACAAACCACATTCACAATGGCTGGCGGTAAGTCTATTCTCACAGCTTGCTTTGGTTTGCGCCGGTTGTAGCGCAAGGTTTCGAGAGATGCAATTGAGGACAACGAAAGGGGAGACGCTTTTCGCAGAGGATATCACGACTTTCAATTCGAGTCTCGAGGGAATTAGGGTCTTTTTGCACAATGGCAGAGAGTCATACTCTGGTCACCCAGCTGAGGTTGGCCTGCTGACCCTGTTGCCTGCGTCATTTACCCAGAACCGGTTTTCCCATGACCACGAAGTGTTCACCAAGACTCACCAACAATTCGTGCCACGCCTCTGAAACACCAAGGCGACTCTTCTTTCGTCCTCTCACCAGACTCACGAACCTCGTCTACACAGCCTCACCAGAGCCAAAACTCACTCAGCCGAGAACTCATTTACTAACTCACCATGTACAGGCGATATCAAGAAGGGTGCCAACCTCTTCAAGACCCGATGTGCTCAGTGCCACACCGTTGAGAAGGACGGCGGCAACAAGATCGGCCCTGCCCTGCACGGCCTCTGGGGCCGCAAGACTGGTTCCGTCGAGGGCTACGCCTACACCGATGCCAACAAGCAGAAGGGCATTGAGTGGAACGACGACACTCTCTTCGAGTACCTCGAGAACCCCAAGAAGTACATCCCCGGTACCAAGATGGCCTTCGGTGGCTTGAAGAAGGCCAAGGACCGCAACGACCTCATTGCGTAAGTTTTTTACTCTGTTGAGTTACAGTCAGCTCTGGACATTGGCTCGCCGTTTCTCTCGAGGGGTTACTGTGATACTATATGATTTCAAACTGCCATGCTCTCATTCCCCCACTGCATCACAACAGCCACTAACATGTCTCACAGCTACCTCAAGGACTCTACCAAATAAGCGACTATGGATCGCGTGTAATGTTACGACTTTCGATAGATGGGGACCGCCAAGGGGCGTTTGTACTATAGACTCTACACAGCACTTGTTAAGACATGCCACGTGCTTCGTATCCTATTCCCATCTCTCCTCTTTATGCGACTTCCGTTCCATACAACACAACCGTCTTTTTCACCCACGAAGAAAAGCCTGGCGTTGGTTTGAGGCGGAAAAACAGGAATGACATGAGACCAAATTTAAACGTGTCCGCATCATAGCCCGATTTTTGTTACGATAGAGATGTTAAAACTATTCTTTTTCTACCCTCATTCACTTCGTGTTTACTTCATCCGTGTCTCATAATTATGCATTTGGAATCAACTGTGAACGTCATTTTTACCATGATACGATGCCACGAGCCAATCTCAATGCCGTCAAAACCGATTACATGTCCAGTCTCCTTGATACCCGAGCGCCCCGTACAGAGAGGGTCATCCGCGCAAACCGGTTCTTTTTCATGAGCATGTTTCTATTATTTTTCGATCCCACTTCGAGTTTTTTCCCTCATCATGACTTTATGATTGCCGAGCTATTTCCGTGCGCCTCCATTGCTCCGGCGGCGTATGCGGGACCTGCGGCGATCGGCGGGCGGTGTGCTTGTCTTGTCTCTCGTTTTTTGGAGATCTTCCTTTTTTTTATTTTTTTTTTTTTACCCCTGGCATGAAAATGAGGTTTCATTGACAGGTGTTGGGGAAATTTTGAGCCACCGTGGCTGGCATCGGTTGGGGTTCGGTGTGACGTGATGAGACATGGAGGTGAGAGAAAACATATTCACGATGCGAGTTTCTTCAGCTGGCTTTAGTATTTCTTCAGACTACATTCATAACTTTGGGAACGAAGTCATAAGATTAGAGCATACTATCTAGATCTAAAGAATATACTCTCTAACTTTAGTATTTCTTTAGACTATATTTAGGACTTTAGGGCCAAAGCAAGTCATATCTTTGATGATATTTTATTCAATTAAGGAATATACTCTTGTGTCATCATGAAAATTATCTAGGATTTCCCCAACTTCACCTCAAGTTTTCGATAAGTCTCAGGATTCTGCACACTTCTATAGGTGGTGGAGAGGGCATGCTCCCAATCCACCCCGTCAATCTCAGCCTCTGGCTTAACCCCCTGAAGGCATCGTCGAAGGGCACTTTCGGCAGCCTTCACATGGAGCCCGCCCAGATCAGCACCGCTAAAGTCGGTGCAGCGGGTATCTCGAGCAATGGGCTCGAGGCGGTCGAATTCCTCGGCTGTTGCGTCGGGGTGATTTGTGCGATAGATGGCTCGGAGGATATCGACCCTCTCGTCAGGGGTAGGTAGGTCGATGAAAAGACGGACATTGAGACGGCCGGGTCGAAGCATGGCCGGGTCGATCATATCTGGTCTGTTGGTTGTGCCGATAACATATACGCCTGTGCGATCTTGAACACCATCGAGCTCCGTGAGCAGTGCGTTGACAACACGGGTGCCTGCCTCTGTTGATGCATTGTCTCGCTTTGGAACGAGGGAATCCATTTCATCGAAGAAGAGGATGCAGGGTGTTGATGAGCGCGCCCGGTTGAATAGCTCACGCACTGCGCGCTCTGATTCACCGACGTACTTATTAAGTAATTCCGGCCCGTTGATAAGGATGAAGCTTGCCTGTGCTTCGTTGGCGACAGCTTGAGCGACGAGGGTTTTACCGCAGCCAGGAGGGCCCCAGAGAAGGCAACCTGCTGGACGGCTAAGGCCAGCACGACGGTAGAGCTCGGGGGTTTTGATGGGTCCAATGATTGACATGTTGAGCTGATCGCGGGCAGCCTTGAGAGCACCGACCTGCTCCCAGGAGACGTTGGGAATGACGGTGAAGCCCTCTTTTCGTAGGGAGGGGGTATAGTCTTTGATAGCCTTTTTGAAATCCTCTTGGAACATAGGTAAACTAGGGTATTCAGTAATAGGGCTAGGCGATTGTTGGTCGGCAAGTTCCATGAGATCTAGATCTGGTTGTGACTGGGCTGATGTGTCGATGAAGTAGTGACGATATTGATCCATGTGCATCATGCGTTTCTGCGGGTACAACTGAGCGCGTCTGGCGACGTTGATAATGTCAGCGCCGAGGAAACCATGAGTAATCTTGGCAAGCTCTGCAAAGTCGACATCTTCTGCTAGATTTATCTTTCCGGCAATGACACTCCAGATATCTCGTCGAGCCTCAAGATCTGGTATCCTCATCTGGATGGTCTCCTCAAACAATCCAGTCGTGATAACAGTAGGGTCGATATCTGTAATTCGGGATGTTGTAGCCATTGCTAAAATGCGTCTGTCCTTGTCTTGCTCAGCTGCGATACGCCGCATCTGTCGGATGAACTGTAAAACGTTGCGACGATGGCTTTCGCTATGACCAATAGCTCCAGGTCTAGACATAAACCAGTCAAGCTTTTCGATAAACATGATACACGGAGCGACTCGCATGGCTTCCTCAACCGCCTCGTTAAGGCTTTTTTCCATGCGCTCCGGGTCCTCAAAGCATCCCATAAGATGCACAATCGGCAAGTCGAGCTTCGCAGCTGTTGATCTGATCAACGTCGTCTTGCCAATGCCAGTCGGGCCTGAGAGAAGAAGACCAGGGAGCCCTCGCCAGCCGTTGGTAGAGTATGTTCCTGGCCATTTGAAAAGACATTTTATATGTTCGATAATACCTTGTTGCATTTCTTTCACACCTCCAAGCTCAACCAGGCCGGAAGGAAGCTCGAGCTTGTAGCGGCTCGTCTTTTGTGTTTTCTTCAGAGGTGCTTTGTCTTGCTTTTCTGTAGGTGCAGCATCTGTATCCGTCAGAGCACCCTTGGTCGTGATGCCACCATCCTTTGCTCGCTCTTCTCCATCTTCCTGCAAGCGACGCTTCTTGTTCGCGCGGGGTCTTTCGTTCGTAGACTGAGGCATGTTATCGGGAGTTGTAGATGTTGTCGTGTTCCAGTGCTTCGTCATTTGTCTGTTGAGAAGGAAACGGTCGTCGTCGGGCTTGGGTGGTTCTTCGAATTCGGCTTCAGAGTCGCTTGAATCGCCGAGCTCTTCTTTGCGGAATTGAAGTACGCGGTCGATCGAGTCTTCCAAAGGGCGCTTCTTTTGTCGGCTAAGGCTAGAATTTGATTTCTTGATAGCGTCGTAAACAGATGATGATGTTTTGAAAGGCTTGCCGTCGTTTGCATCCTCGAGCTTCTTCATGACCATGTACACATCGCGATCGAGCCCCTGCCTCAGACTGAGGCGCGGCTTCCTGTCTCCTAGAGTCATTACCGCTCAGGACTTGTCGCATCAACGACGACCGGCTTTGACGTTAATGGAAGGTGCAAGATCTCCGAAGGTTGGACGGGGAAAAAAAAACTTAAGAGGCGGAAGGAGGTGACAAAAAAAAGGTACCCCACAGTGATACACTGACGAAGGTATAAGGTAGTGGTTTGATATTGAAATTCAAAGCGACTCCCCGGGTTTTATAGCACTTCAGCTGGTCAGGCGACGTGTTCATCCTGATTAGATTTGCTTGAGATGCTGCAGCCCAAAGGCAACCTTATTGATTAAGTTCATTGAGACTTCAGTGTGGCTAGAGACAAGTACGTACGGTTGTTTAGAATTGAGATAAATCGAAATTGACTTGCCCACCACGTAGTTCAATGCTTATATTGTGATGCCACTCGTCTAACAATATCATGTCTCATGTCTCTCTTCCTCGGTATTGTTGTTTATCTATGCTTCATATGGAGTTATGTCTAAGCTACTCACTCTATATGCCTTTGGTCTCGCAAAGTGTGAACACTCCGGATATCTAGCAATGAGGTATTGTACAATTGAAGTGGTCCTACTATTTTATTTGCAGATACGGTTCATTGTTTAGGCTTAAAATTAGGGAATTTTTATAAATACCTTATGTTTTATTCAAGGCTTTACTAAAGAAAGTTTCATAATCTTTACTTGAAAATCTGCTCAAGGAATTATGTCAACTTAGAGGGGTCTTGCTTATCGATAAGACCCTGGACCCCAGTATCGGCGCCGATGACGATGGTCTCCCTCGTGACAATCGTTCGCTATCATTGAACCGAAACCAGAAACCGCAAACTCCCAGCCTCGACTTGAACAGCCACACAATTTCTCTTGACAATCTCCCGATAAGGCCACCCACCACCAAACCCATCCTCACGATCCTCATCATGGGCGGAAACGCAAGTAAAGTCACAGCCCAGGACAAGTCCGTCCCTCCCACCCCCCGCGATTGCGCTCGTGACCGCCTTCAATACTAACAATCCTCAGGGCCATCCTGGACATGAAGAACCAGCGCGATAGACTTCACCAATACCAACGGCGCATAACAGTCCTCACGGATAAAGAGACCGATATCGCAAAGCAGATGCTGGCCAAAGGCGACAAGAAGCGCGCTCTATTAGCCCTGCGGCGCAAGAAGTATCAAGAGTCGCTATTAGCTAAGACAGATGCGCAATTAGCTCAGCTGGAGAAATTGACGAACGATGTCGAGTTTGCGCTTATACAGAAAGATGTGGTGTTTGGACTGCAGCAGGGTACAAAGGTGCTTAAGGAGATCCATGCCGAGATGGGTGGGATTGAGAATGTGGAGAAATTGATGGGCGAGACGGCGGAGGCTATTGCATATCAACAAGTACGTTACTATGATACTGTTATCTCACAGGTCGAAATATACTTACATACTTCTAGGAAGTCAGCGATATGCTTGGAGGTCGTATTTCCAACCAGGACGAGCAAGAGGTGGAAGACGAACTGGAAGCTCTCGAAGCCGAACTCACAGGTCCAGCCAAGCTACCCTCCGTCCCCGTGGCAAATCTACCAGAAGTACAGAAGAATCAAGAAGTCGAGGCACAAGCCGAGAGAGCGAAGCAACCAGCCATGCTGGCAGCATAGACGAGGAGCAAAGCGAGACATTTGGTTTCAAGGCATTTTGGGCAGAGCATTTTACATTTCGAGACGTACGTTCTGCTATACTTAGACTTGGGTGTATACAGCGGGCAACACGAGGCGTTGAGGCATTTCTGCATTTGAATCATGAAATATAGTATCTTGGACTTCTATCTGCTATGCGTACTTGCTGATGAGTTTCCTCATGATGGACATGGCGCCTCCTCGGTAGCCACCACCAAACATGGCATAGTGGTTGAGATGATGGTATCTGAGACGATGTTAGTATCGTGGAGTTTGAGGGAAAGGGTGGTCTTACAGTTCGTATAGCTTCACTCTGTCTGGCCACTCAGCTACTGGCTCTGCCGTTGGCACCAGTTCATGGTACTCCTTCCAGAAGTGATTGGTGAAGCCACCAAACATGTTCATGATGCCGAGTTCAAACTCAGAGTGGCCATATACAGCTGAGGGATCGTAGACAACTTCTTCGCATCCACCCTGACCTGCGATCTGCCCCTTGGAATGATTTCCACTCCATAGATCGCCATGAATAACGACAGGTTTGATGTTCTTTACAACATCATCCCCAATCAGCCGTGGTACAACTTTGCTCGCAACTGTCTCAACAACTTCTTCAAGTTCTGGATCAGCACCGTTGTTGCGAACTGCCTGACGCGCGATATGTCTCAGACGGTTATTCGCGTAAAAGTCAGCCCACGACTCTCGCCATGAGTTATCCTGCTCTGTAGCACCGCAGCATGTAGGGACTGGGAACCCAAACATTTGCTTGTCATAGCCTTCTGGGATGGGAGCTGGTGTTGTGTGTAGCTGCGCAACTTTTGAAGCTAGAGTCTTGCCTGAACCACCAGGTGCTGATGACCCCAGATCGAGAAAGTCAGTGGCGAGGAAGTGTTGCCCTGGACGGCCTGTGAGAGCTCCGTGGGCATGAGATCTGGGACAGAAGTTGGGAACTGAGTCTGCTATGGCGTTAAGGGAGGCGTGTTCACCTGTGCTCTGTTAGATCATGATATTAGTATGTGTATAAAACGCATACTTACCCGTAAACATAACCTCAGCTTCCTTCCCTGTACCAGTTTTGACAAAGTAATTCAAAGGCTTCCCGTCCTTCTCAGAGGTTATCTTGAACGTAGAAGCAAAGCCCGATCCACCATGAGAGTTGATAGCCGAGTTGGCGGGGTCCAGGCCCAGGGCCTCAACGATGGCGGGGTCGACTTTCGTATGCGGCATGATATCGAAGGTTTTTGGGTGTAAATTAATACAAGCGTGGCGATATTCAGGTACGCCAGTTGTTTGCGGTGTTTTCCAAACTCAAACTTGGCTGGTATGAAGATGGGAAGATTGGGTGGGATGATGAGGTGACGTCAAAGCTTTGGTGTTAGTAATGCGAAAATATGCACGGAAGCTTGGAGCATTGCAACGTAGTGACTTGTCCTGCTTATTTTTTCTGGAATTAATTTGATGTAGAGGTAGAGATATGATGTTATCCTTTTATCATAGCAAAATGTGACTGTAGAAGCTGTTTAGTGAGTATCCAAGTCGTGTATCTCTGTAAATAGACTGTTCACCTATATTGAGGCGCCTACAGACTACGATGAGCCCGAGATTGTTTAGAGTGAACAAGTAATCTTCTTGTTCCCATGAGTGCAGCAATCAATCAAGTAGCATCGCTCTCATGGGCCACTGCTGTTAGAAGCTTAATCGGAGGTCCATGGCCTGATCTCCAAGTCCGGAGCTTTTTGACCCGGAGTGTGTGGGGCCGGCCGGGAGCTAACTGTAATTCACGGCGCCGGTCTTTTACATATCGGGCCGTCCTCCGGGGAGCCTCTGGAAGAAGAAATCGAATCCAAGTGTGGGTGGGTTATTGTCAAAGTGCGAAGCGAGCTTCTTCGACATGGTCATCAGATTAGTGAACAAGGTACAGTAGATGACAGTGACATTCTACATTGACAACAAAGGAGCTGCCCCTGATGAACCCATAACAGTGATTCAAGGAGGTAACCAAGTCAGAGACTATCGAACATCTCATGTTAAGCCAGAAATGTGCTAGGCCTGCCACGCTCTTTGTTGCATCATTGTCACGAGTGATTGGGTGAGAAACTCAAGTACTGTGATTTTGAAGCCCAATTCCATGCTCTTCTTTTGTGGGTGCCAGAAGACCCTAGATCTGGAGAGTACCTGCAGGATCTTCCAGATCACTCTACTCTTGGCCAACATCTTGAATGACAAGGTAGTTGCTGTGCGGCTCCCGGTCAAGCAGTTCCTAGCTGTTTCTACTCAAATCATACGGTCGCTTCATCAAGAGAACAGGGGATGGTCGGGTCCGACCCTGATGATACATTCACATTCCGATGATACAATAATGAAAGGCCATCTTCTGTACTCTATTCAGTAGTATCAAGTAGGTAGGTGCCTTATATCTATAACATAATAATACGTAAACTCCGCCTCGGAGCCGATCCGAATCAGCACTCCACCCATGGATCGGATGAGCCCACATCGGCCCCGTCAAATCCCAAGCCCAATCAAATTCCCGTCATATTTCTGTTTCTGATGTGACAATGGCATCCCTTATTTGTTTCCGAGAAAACGCCAATCGCAGCCAGGTAATGGTATAGATCAAGAACTCCATAAGATAAAACTCGCTATTCGTTCCGGTAGTAATTCGTCAGACCAGGGTGTGTGTGTGTATGTGTGTTCGGTCTTATTGTTTGGTGGGGGTCTCATTGCATGCGGAAGCAGCGTATGTTGTACCGCTGCTGAGTGATGCGTTGTCTGAGTCGACGGTTGGTGATTGTGATGATGAGGACATGGAGAATGATGCTGAGTTGTTGGAGAGTGAACCGCCGTTGAAGCAGGTTGTGCATGGGCATAGAGGGTTGTTTGTCATTGGCGGTGGAGGTGCGCAGTGACGAGCGAACCAACTCTTGACTGAAGAGGGCATCTTGAGTATGAGTGAGGTTGATATAGTTGTTGTGGTTGAAGTAATGTTGAGTAGCAAGAGTAGTCAGATAGGTAGGTGTAAGACTTGTTGAGACTGAAGATATCTCAAGTACCACGTCAAGTTGTGTGTAAGTCGCTTGCTAAGACCAAAGAAGATAAGAATGAACTACAGATCCACGAAAGAATGAAGAGGATATCTTGGGTATTTATGTTTCTTCACTTCTGTAGCATGTGGGACCAACAAACCAACCCGAGCTTCTCCTTTGCAAAAGTATTCTTCTTGCGCATCAAAAACTCTCGAAGCCATCCAAGCAAGACCCAGGACTAGACCAAGGCCATCCCTGACCCATGCACGGCAACAAAATGGGGCAGCCTCCTCTTCTCAGCCGGATACCGAGAGACGTCCGGGAAAAGAGTGGGTTTGCAAATCTACATATCAAATCGCGATACCTTCACTTTTTACCACGTCTTCTTAGACGTTTTATATCTCCTCCTGTGAATCTCTCTCTTGACCGAGTTTCCCCAGAGCCAAGACCGCTTCTTACATGGGATGGATTATGGCGCGGTTTTTTGCTTCCCCTCACGACAAGTAAATCTCCATTTCCCCGCGTTTTCCCCCCAATCGTCGGCCTGGGGAATGGGGGACACGTGCTAGACGGGGGATAAGCGCGGCAACTGATTAAAGTTGTGGCCTTATTTCGACGTGCAGTTGCATTGGACTTGACGGGCTTGTGAAGTTGTGGTGTTGCGTGTTGAGGAGGAAGTGGTTTGGAGGCGTTGGCACGTGAGGTTGACAGATGATTGAGTGAGCTCACTACGAGACAGGACTGCAAATGAATAGCATAGAGGTCATTGGGTGGAGAGTTTGTGTTACTGTTTGTTACAACTACTATAGTTCAATGGCAATGTTATGGGTATGTTGTTGTCTCAAGTTGGCAAGCTGTTAGATATACTAAACTGGCCTATACAACCAGTAACAGTTGACTTACACGCCTTTAACCTCACCAATGAAAACAACCCCAAGTAGATATAATTAATCACTCCCAAATCCCCTCTTTCTCCAAATCACCCTATATTCCATCATAGCTCACCATCAGCCTCATCTCTCACCATCATCTACAGATTCCATCTCAGATTCTCTTCCCGCGTCGGTCTTGGGTCGGCATTCGCAAATCCTACCTCACACCTCACCTCGCCTCTACCTATAAAAGTTGCTTGCATGCGGCTCTTCCGCAGTGGATCTGGAAATGAAACCGACGCAATTCCCGCTTCGAACCTCAACGGAACGAGAACCCATTGGTTAACGTGTGTGCCCCTTTGCGGCTCGATCCGATGTCTTATCTACGTCAGGAGATTTTCATCATTGAGACGTGGGTCGCTGGCAAGAGGAATAACCGAGGATAAGCTGGGAAAATCTTGTTCAGAGATTTCATTTGGTGAGTCATGAATATCTGTGCTCAAGGGGGTTTATATGATGTGATAAATGCTGTGGAGATGGAAGGTGAGAAAAGAGAAAAGTCACGATATTAGCAGGGAGCCGTGGGAAAGTTGAGGCTGACTTTAGGTTGTGATGGTGTGCGGCGAGACGAGAGATCGCCAAGCCTTGCCCATGATGGGTGGCTTTCATTTCAACTGCACGTTGATGATCTGAACCAAAGTTATTCCCGAAGAGCTTCCTCTTCTTTCTTCTTGTTCCTTTCACTTGAATAAGCGACCTCAATACTCGCCATACTGTCTATCATCTAACCCTTTGATCCATTATTAATACATTTTGTCAACAAGTTGAAATCATCCCATTATGAGCTAAGAATGCGGCTCTGAGACGATGCATGAAATTGGGCCCTTACATCCGAGAGACTTATTAGCCGAGTCTGGACCGAAACATCGAATCGTCTTTTTATACATAATTAGTCCAACAGCCCATCTGTGACTTGTTCCACTGACTTTGTTGAGAATGACTCTTCTAACCTCTCAGCTGTTGTCATGATTCAAGAACCCATCACGATACCATGTGGACTCCAAGCAAGCCAAAGTTGGCTGCATGGCACAATCTTCTTCTATCGTGCCTGGGGAAGGCAGTGCGATTTTGAGTCTTGAGAATCTCAGTGTCTACTCGTCATCTCACGAGACATGACGACTCGTCCGTCGCCTTTAATCTCACACGCCACGCCATATCACAAATCACAGCAGCAGGAACACAACAGTTGCAGGGCGTGGATACGCGAAAAATCATCTTGTTGGAGACCATATCGCCCGTCCATCCTTTAATCATCCGTCCTTCTATCGAACCAATCGGACACATTCGAGAGCATCGAAACCATGTGTCTTTACGAGCAGCGAGCTCCAAAGACCGACCGATGCATGCTAAATTTAAAAAAAAAACAGGAATATCCACCCATGTCTCCCACTCTTTTTCATGAGTGTTTGTTTCATCTACTCTCGGTTTTGGTTGGAACCGCAGCCTCCTGGCGCTCAAGTCTCACATCTTGTTATTATATCATATCCATTCACCACTGCTCGTCTAACAGCATTTTCAAGTGGAGCTGTTTAGATTCCGAGGGTGAACTCGACACCGACATCGATGTCACGGGCTATTCGAGTGTTAGCAATCAGAACAGGCGTTGTAGGGCCCAATGCAACTTACCCATCTTGACGACCTTGGACAGCTGGACAGCCTTCTCGGCGGCGGTTTGTAGGTCATCGATGGAGAAGATCTTAAGACCAGAGTCGTTGATGAGCTGGTGAGCCTGCTCAACGTTGGTACCCTGGAGACGGGCAATGATGGGGATTCGGAGGTTCATGCTCTCAACGGTCTTGATGAGACCAGTGGCGATGGCGTCACATCGGACGATACCACCGAAAATGTTCACAAAGATAGCGGTGACCTTAGCATCGCTGGTGATGAGCTCGAAAGCCTCTCGGATAGCAGCAGGAGTGGCACCGCCTCCAACGTCGAGGAAGTTGGCGGGCTGACCTCCGTTCAGCTTGATGATATCCATGGTGGCCATGGCAAGACCGGCACCGTTGACAAGGCAGCCGATATCACCGTCAAGCTTGATGAAGTTGAGGTTGGACTCAGCAGCGCGGACCTCATCGGGGTCCTCCTGAGTGGTGTCGCGCCACTCAAAGACATCCTTCTGTCGGAACTCGGCGTTGTCGTCGAAACCGAACTTGGCGTCCATGCAGAGAACCTTGTGGTCGGAGGTCTCTGAGAGAGGGTTGATCTCAATCTGGGTAGAGTCCTTCTCGGTGAAGATCTTGTAGAGCTTCTGGATGGTGTCCTTGGCCTCCTCGATGCACTGCTCGCTGAAGCCAAGCTTAGTGGCAATGTCGCGGGCAACCTCGTCGGTGACACCAACGTTGATGTCGATGTAGTTGGTGTGGATGGCATCGGGGGTCTCCTTGGCGACGGTCTCAATGTCCATACCGCCCTGGGAAGAGGAGACAATGACGGGGCACTGGTTCTGACGGTCCATGAGGATGGCGAGGTAGAACTCACGACGAGCAAACTTGCGCTCGCAAATGTAGACGGCGTTGCAGAGACGGCCGCCAGCGCCCGTCTGCTTGGTGATGAGGTTGTGGCCGATCATCTGCTCGGCGAACATCTCGGCCTCGTGGGGAGAGTAGATGACACGGACACCACCCTTCAGGCCGTTGTCGAAGGTACCCTTTCCTCGGCCACCGGCAAGGACCTGGGCCTTGATAACCATATCATCGTTGCCAATCTTCTCAGCGATCTCCTTGGCCTCCTTGGCGGACTTTGCGACGGAACCCTTGGGGACACCAATGCCGTACTGTTGGGGGTTAGCAGCCGTGGTTTTTTCTAAGGTGAGTCCCGTAGTTTGTAGTTCGTAGTATCGACGGTCGTCAAGGGGGGGACATTGAGTAGATAAAACCTTACCTGTCGGAGGAGGTCGGCAGAGAGGTACTCGTGAATGCTCAGAGCTCGTCGCTGTTGAACGCCGGGGAATCGAGCGGCAGGTGCAGCAAACTGGAGCTATTGACATTAGAATTAGTAACTGCTTGTATATATATTTATCAAGCGCATCACAAGCTTTTGTTTAGCGGGCGATAACAGAACTGGGACATACCTTTGAGGCGTTGAGGGCCGAAGCCACAGCACGACTACGGCCGAGCTTGAACATTGTGACGGGATAAAGGAAGAGGGGAGATTGGGGGGATATGATCGAGAAAGGGAGGGAGTTTGAGGGGGATAAAGAGAAGAAGGGGAGAGAGCGGTTTAGATCGTCACAAGGAGGTAACAGTAGAAAAAGAGGTTTTCGGATGACGAGGAAAACCAAATCCACGAAGCTACGGCGCTCAATCAATCAGGAGCCTCAGACAGACCACTAACCTAGGCTTGTGCTCTGTGGTTTGATCCACTATTTTGGGCACGGGATTTGTCGGGCTAACTTTGGAGGCAGAGCAGAAACGAGACAAGTATTAGGACGGAAAATGACATTCACCGATTTTGATTATGATATAATAATTGTTGTGTTGGTTGATTGTGGTGCATTTCGTGTTTGATGATAATGCCTTTGTTACCCGTTTCCTCTCTCTAAACCTGAATTAATCTATCTATATGGTTGACTTTGAGTCTGTATAGAGTTGACCTCAATGTCCTCGGCGATGCTACAGAATATATCGCTTCTCCGAGCAAATGACACGGCATGGCATGGCATGACATAACAACCACCATCTGTTCCCGCGGGCTCGTCACATTTGCATTGCATTGGATCTCGGTGACCAAGATCCATCATCTACCGTCTCAGGGCTCTGCCAGATCCACTCTTTTACGAACCGCCAAACCTGTTCCAGCGCGGCACAAGACTACCGAGCTGTGAAAACCGGTCATGCAAATCCGTCTCGGGTGAGTCCAAGGTGAAGCACGAATAAAAAACGTTGTCGTTGGATACCAAAACGTCTCCGGGTTTCGGCTACAATAGGCTTGTTGTTGACCGTATTTCCCCCACATGGACAAAGACGTCCAGTGATAGGATACCAAGCCTCCAACTTCATGATGTTCATTATTATTGTATAGTACAAAATAGAGTTAATGTCTCATCAGAGGCCATTTCATGCGAATCCGCTGAACGGTGTCCCTATAACCTTCCCCTTATCATCCCATCTCACTCCTTCGCCTCTCAAAAGCTTCCTCTTCTCATCAAGAGTGATTCCCTCACCATCTTTAGGCCACTTCCCCTTGAACCCACCCAGCGCACCTCCAGTAGCCACAACGCGATGACATGGTACTTCTGGTGCGAATGGATTCCGTCGCAGCGCATTGCCTACAGCTCTTGGTGATGACTTTAAATGCGCGGCCATGATACCGTATGTTGAGAAGCTACCCCGTGGGATCTGGCAGAGAAGTGTCCATACACTCTTCTCGAATGGTGTGCGGCTGGATGCTTCGATGAGAGCTAGTTGAGAAGCCATGATTGTGGTGAAGTCAGCGGGTGAGGTTGGTGCAGCAGGTGATGATTGTTTCTTGGTCTTTGTAACTTTGACTTTGCGATCTTCTTGGGGCTCTTCAAGAGTTCGCTTGCTTTTGGTGAGGGCTGCCATAGCTTTGTCCAGCAGATGTGGTACAATAGTGAAGTGCGCTGAACTATATGTAAGGGGAATATCCAAGTTATGGGCATTGGCTATGTGATGGCTCGTAATGTTGATATGAATTCAAGGAGTAAACGGAAGAGTCACGTTTTAAATCACGGTCATTAAAGATGCGTCACATCAAAGGGCGTGGTCGACGCCAACATCTAGAGCAACACATATCGCGAAGTCATGTGACTAACATCAACGAGCAGCCATACTGGTCAATGCTATACACATGACGGGCTTGCGTGCGTGTAACATGCAAGATAATATGGGATGGCGAGTACTTCTGGAAGGAAAGTATCCCTTCGTCAGTAGCCCGTATCGGCATAGATATAGTAACCTTCAAGATGTAGCTTACAGTCAGTTTCTTGACTTACACAAGCTCCATACGCAGCTTACAGTAAAAGGCAGTCATGGGATGCAAAACTAATGAATCACTCGGCATCATCTATCCACATAAAATAGCAAAAAGAAATCATAATCACGAAAAGTCAAAAAGGAAATTGTCAAGATTGGGATTCGAACCCAAGAATCTTTCGATACTGCAAGAACCCAGTTAACCGGATAAGACAACGTCTTGAGTGCAGCGCCTTAGACCACTCGGCCATCTTGACGAATGTGATTGATATCAGCTAGCAAAACACATCGGTATATATACCAAATTTCGTCTGCCAAAGCTCTTCTTCTAGCTTCTACTCTTTATTCCAGTTGGATTTGAGCGTCATTCATTGAGAACAGCTGAATCTCTCCCGATTTATTTGACATTATGCCTAACCCTTCTGCTCCGTATCAGTGTACCAACCATTCGCGAGCTGCTTCCTCACGCATCGCAAGTCTTTGCTTACTGAATGACATTGCTCAAGAACATGGCACGATAACAGAGGGCAGAACAGGGGGCAAAGGACGGCGAGACAGCAGTTGTAACCTATGATACTATTTACACAAGTTCGCCATGTCGATCTACAAAAGATCCCTTTGGTTGTGACCATCTCATTATTCCATGTCTCCTCATTTCTGTACCAGAAAGCGGCACGCTGGTATATGTATGTATGAATGTATAATGTTTTTCTCAAACAAAGGGAGGTGATGTCTCCAATCTAACCCAACGCCAATGATTATGCCGATCCTAGTTACGGGTTTACCATGCCTGCCCCCGACAGTTCCTGTTTTTGGTTTTTACAAGACGCGACTCGCAAATGCTTCTATGCATGCTGTTTCTCGCTGAACTTTGATCATTTTCGGACTCTCGTGTCTCATGTTGAGACGACGGGATGGGTTCTTAAAACATTCCTGTCGTTCAAGCATGAATGACGTCGTCTCGTGAGTGGTGTTCTGTTTTGTTTTCGTATGTACTGGTGCGATGGCCAGACGGTGGTTTTCATTCTAGACCATGAAGGACTCTCCGCAGCCGCATTCCTCCTCTGAGATGTCTGTTAGTGTGATGACGATCTGTGATTGTTGTGGTAACTTACTGATGTTTGGGTTCTTAAAGACAAACCGCTGGTTAAGCTTGTCCTCAACATAATCCATCTCACTCCCAATGATACTAAACAGCGCCTTGCTGTCAATCAAGACCTTGACGCCATCCTGCTCAACAGTCTCGTCAAAAGCACCCGGCTTATCAACGTATTCAAGATGATAGGCCAAGCCACTGCATCCTCGGTTCCGTACTCCGACCTTGATGAGCTTCGGTTCCGGCTGGTCAAGCAATTCTCGTAATTGCTCCACCGCAGAGGGCGTCAAGTTCATAGCGGCCTTGCGCGGTCGTAGCTTGGGTCGTGGTCTAGCTGCCTTTGGCTTCTGAGCTTCTGTTTCGCTGAGCTTCGGAGCTGATGCCGATGTGGCGGGAGTAGCATTTTGTGTTGGCGCGGGTTCTTGTTGCTTAGGCGGTTGAGGATGCTGCGGTTGTTGAGGAGGAGGTCGTGTCTCGTGGACTTTAGGGAGAGGATCAGGTTGTGTTATTGAAGTTTCAGGAACGTCGTCGTTTCTCGGAGGCGTCGAGGTATGTGTTGGGAAAGTGTATGAGTGGTAGGACACAGCGAGAGGTCTCGAGGTTGAGAATTGCCTCAGAGGGCATCCTCGTCGCAGGGCGATTCTCGTTATCGATCTCGAGGTAAACATTGTGGGCGCATGTGGTGGTGATGTTGAGGTTGAGGATTGGTATCGAGAGAGGCAAAGGTTTAGTGGATGGATAGTGGAGGCTTATGATTTCAAAGCCCGGCTCCTCGGTGCTAAAGCGTTCGTTGCCGGAAACCGCTTGTACGTCAGAATGGCTCCCCGATCTTGTCCGAGCGAATCAGAGTGTGAGAATTTGTCAGACTCACGTGATGTTAATGGCCAGATTCAACAAAGGAGGATCATTGGAGTTGTGACAAATAATGGCATTGTAAAGATATCATAATGGTCTTTTTTAGTTTCAGCAATTTATTTGCATAATATAAGTTTATTCTGTTTAGAAAGAGTTGTCCAGAGAGCACATATGTAGTATTACGTGAAGCTCCAATACCAGGGTTGTCATGTTGATCCTCGCGACAAAGAAAGGCCATCAAGGTTTGTAAGTCTGACAACCAGTCAGATAATTCAAACTAAATATCCTAGGACAGGTATGGAGTTCTCTGGTTAGGTTTACGGACAATGGGTATAAACTGTGGCTTGATTAATCGATTTTCTATTGGAGATTTTGCTTACACCGGATTCATAAGCTGGTATGGATGCCACCGAATGATGCCAACACGACAGCCTGAGCACCGGCATTTGTTGTAAATCATCATGCACACTTTATTTAGCTGCCATCGTCAGAGCAGTACCTTGCATGTCAAAACAACCCTATCCAATAGCTCCCCTTCCATTCTACACAAGAACACAAAATGGGGGCGGGAACTTTTATACACAAACCCATGCAATAGAACTACACCAAAGTATCCGTGCCGTGGATACCAATTAATTGCAACAAGTCATGGTACCGAGGACACGGATCGTCAATCATGACCCATGCATCAGAAGCGATTGTTATATGCAGGCTCGCTAAACAGAGTTGCAACCAGATCAATGACAGTTGTTTATCTCAACAACGTAACATGCATATCAGTTACATACTATCGCTATCACGATGCAGTAAGGCCAAGACCAAGACTCCATTCCGATATCTCCAACCCCAACTCATTGTAACCAGGTAATCAATCAATCAGTGGATCGCTTTATCTCGGTTTACCTGCTCAGAATGAACACAGCAACCCCAACAAATGCGGCTGAAGTGAAACGTAGTTTAAATCCACGAGTGTCAAATCAGGCAGGCCGTGGAACATGAGATATCGTGGTATCCGCAGTCTGGGCGAAACGTTACATGCGGATATAAATTAATTGGACCTCTCTCACCTCATGGTCAGAGCTTGGGGGAGATAGCTACAGTAAGAAAGACTTGGTGTTATCGTGATGAGTGAGTTAATTATGGGATGTTACGAGAGGAACAAGGCATTGCCGGGGGCCAGTGACATATTTCTAAAAACAAGATGGCAAGATGACAATTTTCGTAATGAGACATGCATCTTCGTATTGGTATTTCTATGTATATCTTGGGTGTTGTGACTTGAAACGGTTTGTTATTGGTGACCCGTTCAACTGGTTACGGGCTGTGAAGTCTGGAGATTCGGTGTTGTGTAACCAATCACGGAGCTTGGCAGTCGGGCCTTTCCCCTAGAAGACCCTAAATTGATCTGGGGTTTGGTGGGAGACAACTAAATGCCCAACGGCTTCCATGTCTTGCAACGGCATCAGAAAAGCAACCATGGAATCTACAATGAAATGTAAATGTTACTATCGCCAAGAAAGATATCACCAAGTTCAACTTGCAGATGATGACCTCAGTAGCCCCAAATCAGCCAGTCTCATCTCAGCCTGGCAAATCGAATCCACAATTGTTTTCACGAAGCTAAAGTTTGGGTAGAACGTTACCAATGCGGGCATCTGTGACATCCACGAACGTTACCGTTAGGGTACGCCGCTCGAGCTTTGATAGCCTCTCATGTTTGAGAAAATGCTACCCCATGGAGACGATGGCTTTTGATCTTGTGAATCTGGGGAATACCGTGGACGTTTTGGGAGACATTTCTGAATCGAGTTTCTGTGGTGGTTGAGATGATACGAGCCTCCAGACTTGGCGGTTCAAAGCAGTTAACTAAGCCTCTGTCAAGGGTAACGGAATTGGCCTTTTTGCAGAGCCTCAACTCTTGATATCAATCTCTCAATTGTTTATTTAATATCTGACGATATCTTCATAAATCAATGTCTGTAATAAACTGTCATGGTCGGCCTAGACCGATACGTCGATAATAATGGAAAAATACGCCACCTCACCCACTGTAAGCGAATCAACACCCTCCATCCATTGTTGCATCTCCCCATTAACCCCCCCTGTAACTAACCCGCACCACCCTCACCATCCCCCATCTTCCATCCATCCAATCCATCAGCCATCCCATCCCATCTCATCCACTCTCACCACTCGACGAGACCCCTGACAATCCATTCTCCTTCTTTTCTCTCTCTTCGCCTTCTCGTGATACACACAGTTCCCCAATTGTAACTATCAAGGACGGGCAGGGGTCGGGTCTAGTTTATTTTTGGGGGCACCCTCACGATAGAGTACGTCGCGTGCCTGGATCTCTCCATCTTTTTCTCGCGACTACTTTAATTCTGCTGCATCCGGGGTTTATCTGGGCTTCTTGGATCTCATTCATTCATCTTCTGGTCTTCAATTGTCTAGAGAAGCATATCAATTGTCTTGTACAGGGCATTGACCCTCATCACCACACAACATGTCTACTCACGAAAAGGAAAACCCCATCGCCCAAGCGGCTTCAGAATCTGCAGACTCAGATACACCAGGCTTCCGCCCCAAAGGATGGATGTACAAGACCGTTCGCATCGCTGGCGTTGACCTCTGGTACGCCTCGCCCAAGGTCCAACTCCTCATGGTCTCCATCGTCTGCTTCTTGTGTCCCGGCATGTTCAATGCCTTGACTGGCCTCGGAGGTGGCGGCCAAGTCTCCAATGAAGCCCAGGATCACGCCAATACGGCTCTCTACAGCACCTTTGCCGTCATTGGTTTCTTCGCTGGTACTTTCGCAAACAGACTTGGCCTTCGTCTGACTCTGTCCATCGGAGGTTTGGGATATTGTGTCTATGCTGCTTCGTTCTTGTGCTATTCGCATACTCAGAACATGCCCTTTGTCGTCTTTGCTGGTGCTCTCTTGGGTCTCTGCGCTGGACTCTTGTGGGCTGCTCAGGGATCTATCATGATGTCTTATCCTCCTGAGCAGAGCAAGGGGCGATATATCTCTTGGTTCTGGGTCATTTTCAACATGGGTGCTGTCATCGGTTCTCTTGTGAGTACCTCTTGGACCCGCTTGAAGCTTTGTAGTCACTAACATATCTTAGATCCCCCTTGCTCAAAACATCAACAAGAAAGCTGGCCCCGTCTCCGATGGCACATACGCCGCTTTCATCGCTCTCATGGCCATCGGCGCCATCCTCGCCCTCATGATCTGCGACGCCGACAAGATCGTTCGTGAGGACAACACCAAGGTCATCGTTATGAAGAACCCCTCATGGAGCACCGAAATCAAGGGTCTCTGGGAAACACTCTCCCACGCCCCCTGGGTCGTCCTCCTCTTCCCCATGTTCTTCTCCTCAAACATCTTCTACACTTACCAAAACGTCAACATGAACCTCGCTCAGTTCAACGTCCGCACTCGCGCTCTCAACAACTTGCTCTACTGGCTCGCTCAGATCTTTGGCGCCCTTATTGTTGGATACGCCCTTGACGCCTCTAGCGTCCGTCGCAGTGTCCGAGCAAAGATCTCTCTGGTTGTCCTCTTTGTTCTGACCTTTGCTATCTGGGGTGGTGGCTATGCCTGGCAGAAGGATCAGCGACCTCGCGAGATCGCCATGAACCCTGCCAACGAGGATGACAAGATTGACTGGGACGATGGTGCTCACAAGTTCCTTGCTCCCATGTTCCTCTACTTCTTCTACGGCTTCTTCGATGCTGCTTGGCAGACTTGCATCTACTGGTACATGGGTGCTCTCTCCAACTCTGGCCGCAAGACAGCAAACTTTGCTGGCAAGTCCTAATCATCCTTCTCATATGTGTCCATACCAGAGCACTAACTTTTCAAACCAGGTTTCTACAAGGGTATCCAATCCGCCGGTGCAGCCATCTTCTGGCGTCTCGACGGCCTCGGCAAGCCATTCGACACCATCTTCGCCGCTACATGGGCCTGCCTCGGTGCTTCGCTCGTCATCGCCGCCCCTGTCATCTTTATGAAGATCCAGGACTCCGTCTCAATCGAAGAGGATCTTAAGTTCAGCGACGAGAAGATCGAGGACGTCATTGTCGCACCTACAGATAAGAAGATCGCCCTCACAGAGGCGTAGGAAAGGGAGAGAGACGAATGGGCCTACTATTTATAAGAATACTTAATAATTTAATGATATATCGGCGTTCAGCATGTATATATATACATTGGGGAGCTGGATGGCTCATACTACCTATGGACTGGGTTATTGCTTGACGTATTACATTGCATGAAGCGGTTCAATGAAGATTTACGTTTACATCACATATGCCCTCGGGGGGGGGGTTTCTTCATTTCCGTTCTTACATATGATTATGGCTCTGCCATTATGCTGAAAGTCACGACCATGCAGTAGGCTTAGAGTCGTCACCTCAACTTGGTAGACACATCACATCGTAGTGGCAGAGGGAAACAGATTTCAAGGACGATAGATCCTAATTCTTCTTTTTGCTCTTCCTATTCTATTGCAGAATACATTCGTTTTGTCTTTCTTTTCCGTCACCTGTCCTGCCTGTCCAGTCCTTGATTCACCAGACTCCTTTCCCAGAAGTTCAATGATGAATAACAAACATGATACGACAGGCTTGCCGTCTCTTTTTCATACAGTAAGAATCAGATACGCTCGTTTTCGCGCCGGCGGCGTTTGAGAATACATTAAAAGGAAACCCAAGAACAGGAAAAAAATATAAACAACCCAGGCACCCATGAATCGTTTGCAAGCCCTTTTCGAATGCACCCGTGCCCAGAAGTTATTTTTCCTTTTTCCACCGCCCTGCCCCATCTTCGCCTGAAGAGATAATACAGGGATGCAAAAACCAGGAAGAGAATGAATGTGAGAAAGTAGAATGTAAAAATGCGGGATGAGCTGTACCCTGAAATTTGGAGGGAGGTCGACGATCTCTGATGTGAGTGTCGAACCTCAAAGGACCCAGCGCTCACGCTTCGTGATAAGATCCTTGAACAAGTTCCACCCATGGGAATCGAGTTGAAAACCGTAAAACATAAATTATCAGACCCAAATGTAAATAACGCCGTTGTGCTGATGGATATAGAGGTCATAAGGAACATGACGATGTTTCCCATCTGCTGAAAGAAGTTCAAACAAAAATGGGGGGTATCAAAGAGGAAGTAGTTACTGGTGTGAGGTAATATGTGCGTGTGATAATGGTGAAGGTAAATTGCTGTTCAGTCCGGTAGGGATCTGATGCGATGAGCAAAATCTTATATCTGGGTAGGAGTTGGTGTCGAGGTGCCCCGGTCGCGGGAGATCCAGCTGAAGAGGTCAGGGCGGCCACCTCCAACGCCACCGATGGAGGCAGCGGAAGAGTCCACTGGAGGTCGGCTGGCAGTCTCACGAGGCTCAAGGAGGAGACTCTTGCGGTAGTATGTGACTTGGACATTGCCCTCCTCACTGCGGAGATGGCTGATCTGAGAGGACATCCAGTCCTGCAAATCAGGTACCTCGGTAAGTCTGTAGGGAATCTGGAACCGTTGGAGTTCTCCAATGATCTTGGCAGTGCGGGTGTGCTTGTCAAAGTTGACAACAGTGATGCCACCATTGCCATCCTCCTCAGACTCGGGACCCAGGCACATTTGCTTGGTGGCAGGGTTGCCAATGTCGACAAATGTCAAGTCGGTCAAGTACATGCCGAGGAAGGGTAGGCAGGGAGGAACATGGTCGTGGAGTCTTGTTCGCAAGACCTTGTTGTTCTGAGAGGGCTCGACCAGATCCTGAAGGTTCTGGAGCATGTCCTTGCGCTTAGTGGAGATGGCATCCCAAGTCTTTCGAAGACGACTAATAGTGCTGCTGTTGAGACTGCAGATGATAGCCATAAGACCGTCATAATTGTGGAGCTCAAGGCACTGGTGAGCAATCTTGATCCATTGCTTGATGACCTGAGCACGCTTCTTAACCTCCTGCTGCTGGAGAATAGTCTCAGCGACGAGGTTGGAAAGATCAGTTGAGAGAGAGGACATGGCCTTGACATTAGGAGCGGCGACGCCACCATTCTTCATCCACTGAGAAGCAAGAAGCTCCTCGGGAAGGATAGAAGAGAAGATGTTCATTTGCTTGATGGTCAGTTGGCGAGCCAACTCGAGGGGGTCAAAGTCAAGAATGCTTGGCTGGGCGGCACCCATCTTGAAAGCAGAGAGAAGGTTGAGTTGGCCCTTGGTGATGGCAGGAATGGGCAAAGGAGTATCAGCGGGCACGTATTGACCAATCGAGGTGTTGGTCTTGCCCATTGAGGAGACAAGTCGGGGCACCAGAGAACCCTCGCCAGAGACACGCTGAGCAAGCTCAAACAGACGTCGGCCAGCAGAAGGCAGAGAGGACGCCAGCTTGTGTTCAGCAAAGGGCATGATCAGGTCAAGAGCATCGCGATCGGTCTCGTCCCTCCAGTGGGACTCGAGCCAGCCCTTGAAAGCATTGTATACTCTCAAACGGACAGGTCCAGCCACATGAGGGGAGTCGTTAACGTAGTCATATCGCTCAATAAGCGCTTCAGCCAGTCGGATCGGCGTGCAGAAGAGGCGGAAGGTGAGGTAGAAGGTAGAGACAAACATGGCATCAGGAGTAGATTCGTGGGTTGTGAGACGCTCGACAAGAGCGGGGAGAGAGCCGCCAGTAACTTGGCCCTCCTTGTTGAACATGAGCTCGTGAGCAAAAGTCTTCTCCATAAGTCTTGACTCGACGTCGACATCCTCCGAGCTTCCACCGTTACTCAAATTCGACAGCGAAGGCTGCTTCTGAGGGGCAAGGTTCTGCTCAGGAGTGGTAGCTCGAGTGGAAGACTGCGAAACCATGCTGACCTCGGAGTCACGGCTGAGGTATGTGGCACTGCTGCCAGCGCTTGAAGCAACCATACTGTCGAACCGAGAAGAGGAGTTGAAGTCGTTATCATTGTTATCAACAGGGCTGTATTCCTCGTTGGCAAGGTGAGTGGTAGAAAGCTTGGGAAGGGGAGGAAGAGAAGGTCGCAGGGAGGAAATGGAGGATGCAACGCTGGAGACGTTGTCGTCAGCAACTGACGAGCGTCGTGAAGAGGTGGGTGAAGGGTGAGCGGTCTGTTCATCAGCAGGTGTGGTCACCTGGGGAACCTCGGGAAGAGGCTTGTCAATTGCGACAACAGTGAGGCGACGAGCATGTCCGTTAGATGAATTGGAGGTTCGGTTGGAGCCGGCAACGCTGACAGCGTCATTGTGCTCTGAAACAGATGGGGTCCTAGCTCGCTCCTCAGTATCGATATCGAGAATGCTGAGATCAATTCCGAGGCTGCTAGTCTCGAGCTCGAATTCAAAATCGCCAATGCGCTCGATAGCGGATTTTGCCTTGGCAACGCAATCTCCAGCGGCCCTAACGCAGCCCGTAGCGGATGCGAGGAGCATTGTGTTGTCATGGGGCATAATCAAATCGGCATCTTCAGAGGCAGCGCTGACAAGGGTATCGCGGGCAGAGAAGACTAGATCTTGGATTCGGGCGAACATGGTGGATCGAGCTCGGGCAAGAGCCTCAGAGCTGGAGTTGATGTGGTCATAGACGCCGTCAATTACTGCCAGCAATTCTCCACCTGAAAGCGCAGACTGCCGGATCGCTGATGCGAGCTCGGGGCGCGACTGTGATTGGAGATGCAGGCGGCCGATGAAGGAGCCCAGATGGGACAGGAACGTGTCGTGGCTGCGGTTCAGGCGCTCAGTAACCAGATGATGGGCTCTTGATACTGACGATGGGCCAGCAAGAGACACTCGGTGCGAAATAGTGGCCGACAAGCGGTGAGCTTGAGCTTGCGAAAGGCTTCCCTGGGACAACCTGTGAGAGCTCGGGCCAGTACGACCACTGAGTGACGATAATCGCTTGTTGAAGATGGATGTTGATGTTTGAGTAGTCTCGCTCGATTCAGAGGCAGCGACGCTGGCGGCAGCTTGGGAATCCGTGTCATTTATGTTTGTGCTGCGTTGGCTTTGTTCATCAAAGGAAGACTGATCAGCGGGTGGTGTTGGCGGCACGTATGATTCTTCGAGCACTGTATCCATAACAGTAACAGCTGAAGGCGCACGTGCCCTTCGGTCATCCTCGAGCACATCCATAAACCGAACTCCCTTTGTTACAATTCTAAAGGCTTTGAGGATCATCTCATCGATGATATCATTCACATCTTCAACGGGAGCAATTTCGAGACGTTGTGTCTCT
The DNA here is from genome assembly GCF_000149555.1 of Fusarium verticillioides 7600. NCBI lineage: Eukaryota > Fungi > Ascomycota > Sordariomycetes > Hypocreales > Nectriaceae > Fusarium > Fusarium verticillioides. The sequence goes on from NC_031681.1 coordinate 2,547,017, forward strand.
TGCAATCGCTTTGCTGTCTTGACCAAGGACGATAGTTCAGAGAGAAGAGACTTGCGGCACTTGCGCAGAGCATCGTTCCTTTGAATATGGGTAGACTCTCGGTTGAGACAGTTTGTTCGTTCCTTTGTACCGTTAGAAGTCAATTGTCAAAGTGAACCAAGGATAACTCACCAATAGGAATCGAACGCCAGCAATGATGCCCTTCATGAACTCCTGGTTGCCAAAGATCTCCTTATCATTGACTGATGTGCTTCGAAGCAGATCCCAAAAGTTCAAGAGGGCTTTTAGAAGGTTGCACATGTCATCAGGCTCGTAAGCCTCGCAATAGTTGGTCGGCAACCATCCTCGGGCGCCCGAGATAAGTAATGTGCCATCAGCCCATCCATTGGTGTGAATAGAGTGCACGAGAATCACATCACCCTCGTTCAGAGGTAATGTCACACTCGAATCGGACATAACATAACTGGGGTTGAAAGGATAGAAGGCTCGCAGGAAGTTGTGGAAGACTTGGGGAGGGATGTACTGGGGTGAAGGTGAGAGATCCTCCTGCGAGCCATTTGGTGTAGCGGGGGGTGTCATTTGTGATTGTGAGTAGAGAGTGTTGTCGTTATCTGAGGTCGATGAAGCATCTCCAGATGATTCAGTTCGTGATTTGGCGATGGCAAGGGGAGCCACCTGGAGACTGGCTCGCATAGGCTGGTCGCTAAACATTGCGTGCGATTGCCGCTGACAATCGATGTCGCCGTTTAGATCATCGGGGGACCAACGGTTCGGCCGGTGGGTTTATACAACCACTCGAACCAAGAAATGATCCGGCTCTTTCTGTTCAGTCCTCTTCTATCCCTTTCTCTCTTGACAAGCAGTCGTGTCTGAATATCCAAGAGAACAGTGCAGGCTGATGATGAAGCTGGAGTAACGAAAACTCGATATCGACGATGGTGTAAGTGGTGGTGGTGATGATGTTGGGATCAAACTCGATAGAACTGCACCACAGCCAGCAACAGGAAATGGAGGAAGGGGAACTCGGTTGGCTGGGAAAGAAGAGAAATGTTAGCAAGTCACCTGGGGACGAGAAGTCGCGAATTCAATTGATTGTTTGTGGGAAATGTGATGGAATGAAGGGAGACGATGTCAAGAGGGTTGGAGGGGGCCATGGAGGACTTGTCGAGGAATTGGAATGCTCAGGATCGCAGGGGGGGACCTTCTGCAAGGCGTAGCTGTAGCGGCCACGCCAGGTACCTGGCAAAAGACGTTTTAGAGGGGGCTTCAGGGCGTAAAAAAAGACGTTGCTCCTCTGTGAACCCCCAGGCTCCAAAAAAGCAAGCACACCCGCCTCGTTCAACGTCCACCTTGAACGGTTTCTCGCGAGGTGCCCATATTTTCCGTAGCGTAGCTTTGCTTTGCTTTGATGCGCATTGCTTTGCCCATGCTCTTATCATCCCATGTCAAAGTCATTCAACAATCATCTCTTGGACCCAACACAACGCCTCGTGACTTGTCTCGCCTGAATAGTGCATTGCATGTACAGTATGGTCCAGTCCTGTCATGCCTGTCTGCGGCACGATCCGCCCATGTGCATAGCCTGTATGCCTCAAGCCCGTCTGTGCATTGCAGCCGACGTACAGTACCTGCGTGGTTGTGGGGAGAAATAAGACAATATGGAACGATGTTGGGTTGTGCTGCGCTGTGTTGAATAGAGTGTGTAGAACAATTGCAAACAAATCTGCCACTGACGCCTTCGACTCTCTTTTCTTGGCTCTTCCTCTTGCTTACCTTTGCTTGTCAACACAGAGTGATGAGGTCAATGTGATGACTCCAATCCAAATTGACCAATTGCAATTAATCGTTCTTAGTCGTCGGTATATCGTTATCTGGTTGTGCTGACTGGATGTGAGTCAGGTCATTCGTCGAGTTCGCGTTGGATGGAATGCTGCGGATGAAATTGAGCGACAAGGGTGGAGAAGCAGCAACGTTCGAGAGCTCAACGGTCCAAGGAAGGTATCAGATTAGGTGATGACGAATTATTTTGGTTGTGGTAGAGTGCTGTTGTTGTTGTTGTTGATGCTGCTGATGTTGGTGATCCAAGAGTAGTAGAAGCAAGTCGTAAAAGTAAAAATAGACCAGACCGTAAATCAAACCCACGCACACACTTAACGCAAAACAATGAATGAGATGGAGAGGATATTTGAGTAGGAGGAATAATGTAAATGGTATAAAGTCGAGTAGAGTCGAGTCGAGGGGAAGAGATGGGAACAAGAACACCGTCTACGTCGGGGTCTGGGGATTGCCGTGGTATTATCACCTTAACTTGAGTTAGTCGACGACCCTGGTAGTAGTCGATTTTGACGGGTGGGAGTCTTGTTCTCTCTCTCTCTCTCTCTGTTGCTCTGTGCTCTACAGTTCCTGGTGGCCACCGCACACCCACGTCTTTCGTCAGTGAGGTGGAACCGTCTCTCTCTCCCAGTCCAGGGGGTCCTGGCCTGTCCCAAGTGGGAGTTCCAAGTTCCAGGGGGTGGAGGGCGGAGTGGACTCCCATCCATGGTCAACAGTTGAATTGAACTTGACTGTTGGATTGAGTGCGAGGGTGATTGACTAGGGCAAGGTACACGGGAAGATAACCCCACGCCCCCAAGTTCCTCTCTCTCTCTACAGTGAAACGACCAGGGGGTAACCAAAAGGTAGCAGGGAGGCTGGCTCTCAAGGTCAGAGAGAAGGAAAAAAAAAAAAGAGTGGCGCTCAGTGCAGTGTCCACGGGAGGGATTGTGCCCGGTCTCAGCGGGGCTCTCTCTCTCTCTCTCTTCTCTTCAACCTAACCTGACCTAACCAAAGGTGACCTAACCTCACCAAAACCCGACCTTAGCAGTTCAGTGGAGTCTTTCTGGTCCCAGGGGTCTGGGGGCCTCCCGGCTGAAGAAGCTCTTATCCCCTGGCTGTTGTCTGGGTACAGTAAGGTAGTTAAGGCTTCCGAGCCGATGTCAAGACCCAGGTATCCGGCAGTACATACTTGGGTTGGGTGAAGCTCTCAAGGACAGACAGAAACACGGGATGTTGTGTGGGAGGATGCGACCCTTTGCCGCACTACGGAAACCATCAGAGTCATTATCGCCAAGCTTGGGGTTTCTGTCTTAAATCATCCCTCAGCAAAAAGGGAGACTCAATCACAAGAGCACACTGGACTTTCAAAATGTGTGTGCCTACGTAAGTATATACTGGTAGGTGTCATATCATATGCACGACCCGAAAGGTACAAAAGCAGCTAGAAAACGCGGTTTCAAAAAACCACACAATAAAATTCCCTAGAGTAAAAATACGATAAACTCGTTACCAAACTCCCAGTAGACTTCAGAGATCAACGGTTTTCAGTCCCACTCACAACATCTCCTCTCGTCGCCTCTCCTCTCCTCTTTCATGCATGTATGCACAGAACTTTAGGATACTCGTAAATGGATGGCCTCGCAGGAGAGGAGAAACAACGGAATGCCCACATCACGCCGCGGCCCTTTTTTGAGCGAGCATTTTTCGAGTCAGAAAATCGTGTCAGAAAAGATGAATGTATACTTTATGCGACTGAATCTGGCAGGCTGCTTGGTGGAAGTCTCATCACATGAACTATTTCTAGCTTCATCTTGCACTTTGCGCGACAAGTTATCGGATTGGTTGCCACATGCGATCTGTATTTTTAGCCATCACATATTCGTAGGTCAACCAAGATGCATTTTGTGCCTATTGAATGATGATCAATAACTCTTCCGCCACCACCCCGGACTTGATCAGGCCTATCAATTTTCCTAATCTGTACATAATTTAATATGTAGATACTGTCAGCTGTCATGAGATACAAAATGTGGTGTTGATGGTGGAAGTGCCGGGTAGCTGATAGCAAAAGTGGGCTTAGAAACCCTCTCAACAAGGGGTAATTCATGGCTGAGATGGTTGCGCAAAGGGCGCCGCAGTACAAAAAAATCAGCGAGACAGAGGAAGAGACTCGTCGGTGCCTCGTTTACTAGTCATGCCCTAGCTTCTTCGTTCCTGACCTTGGGCCTGCAGACGATATGCAAGATGGGCAAACCAATGCTTTCTCCTGCGTCTCGCTTCAGCACCACAACGGAGCCACGAATTGATCGATGCGATGCGGTCTGCCGTCCGGCCGCTCCATGACTATCCATGGCCTTGACCAAAGCCAAAGCCAAAGCCATCCATGACTGTCCATCACGAGTTCCCGCCTGACAGTCCAGGGCATGGTGAGAGTCAACCACCCGGGACGATGCCATTCCTTGAACATCATGGAGACTCGAGCAATTGCCGTGCGGGCTCGATCAAGATTTTGTGGAACCTGCTCATCAGTCCCCTTTTTTTTCTTCATCCATGATATCGTCTCTCACCACGAGACCACTCAGCCGCAAGCTATTGTTGTCACCGACTCCCCGCCTCATGAACTTGCGCACAGCATGGACCAAGTCGATCAAACAAGCTGGGACCCTGCTTACCATCGATGACATGACCGAAACCGCACAATCCTTCCGTCTGACAGGATGCAGCCTCCGCAGGCTCTGACCAGTGTCCGATGTCGCCTCAATGCTAGACAATCAATAGATCGTAAAGACTGCCACAGGATCAGCAATATTGAATTTCTCACCGGCAAACAATGTGAAAACAAATGAAGCTTACCGTATTAACCTCGGTCACATCACCTCGGAATTCACAAGCAAACAAAACGGCCAGATAACGTTTCCCCTAAAAGACGAATTTCCCCATCTTGCTGGATCGTCATTTACACCCCGTGCCCGCGCTTCCACGCCATCGAGCGTCTAGATGCCACCAAGGCTGGCACCAATTGCTTCATCTAAAGAGCCGGCTCCAAATTAGTCTGTCACTCGGCGCAAAAGTTAGGCATGACGGCGCTCTCGTGGTTGATCAATGGCGTAAACGCTGGGCGCTGAAAGACGTTGCGCCCCCTTTCCTTCTGTCCTTCTAGAGGCGGAAGTGTTTCCAGGAGTTCGGTGACGCTGGAGCTAAGCTTAAGCGCTCTCTCTGCGTTCTTTCATCTCACGAAGCTGACCTCTCTCGAACGCGATCTGCCCTCAGCTCTTTAAATGAGGGTTTTCTTGTAATGCTTTCGTCATCCACTAGCTGCTGATCATCTTCTGGAAAGAAACAGGGTTCTCGCTTGGAATCAAGGAAATATGCAGAGCAGTTCCGAGAGTGGGTGGCATTGCTCATTTGAGTGAAGACCGGAAATTTCTATGGCTGTGCTCGATACTTAAGTTAAACTTCAATACTGCTTAGAGGCTCACGCGTATGGGCTCGACAATTGAATCGGTTTCGCTTGGGGCGGCGCCATTGAAGAATAATAACTCCGATCTGGCGTTTCGAACCATGGCTCTAGATGCCCTGGAAGGCTGGAACCCCGCGGACAACCGTTTAAACCACACGATGTGGCGTTTGACGTTTATGTTTTTACTGAATTGATGCCATCATCAACACTATTAGCGAGCGATAACTCTCTAAAGCTACAGTAGTCTTCATCGCCTAATGCAGGGTCCATGACGAGTGGATGGGAGACTCCAGATTGTGTGCCCAACTCCGGTGATTAGATATCGACAAATTGGGAATCATCTTGGGCCAGGACAAATGGGAGGAGCGCAATGACTACCAGTTGGCACCTTCTTTGGAGATGTCACCAAATCTACCAGTCATTTGAGTTAACGGAGCAGGAACCTCATGGAGGCGCTTGCACCGGACACTTGGCTCCTGACTATGCCTCACTTTATTATTGCGGTCGAGCTCGATAGAGCTTCAATTCTCGTAAATTGACTTGGCTCACCTAGGGAATTGTTACCTAGCGACAAGTCTCATCCATCATTTGGAGGTGATGGCATCCGGCGATCTGTGCCTAGTGGTTTATCTAATACTGCACAGCACAGAACCTCAAACTTTGTCTCTCGTGGCCAATAGCCCAGCACAGATCATCAATCGACCCTGATCCCCTAAGCCTCTATTGTTCGACGGGCCGAAGGAAGATCATTGGCATCACCTCCAAGGTCAAGGTCAAGGTCAAGGTCACCGCATGGTCTCAGTTCCCATTCATTGCTTTTTTGCCTCTGTTTCCTGCTCATTCTCTGCCGCTTCAGCTCCAAGCCCTTGGGCCCCTCAATCTTCACGCTAGATACAGCTACTAGTGACATCAAACCCCTTTCGAACATTCGGTCAGGGGACCACCTACCGCTAGCTGCCAGAACTGCCAGGCCAGGGGGAGGGTTCCTTGATCCCTGACACCTGGTACCCAACCCCTGCTTCCGCGAAGCCTCCCCGGTACCAACGACGGCTTTACCCCTGTTCATATCCGTCTTGTTATACCGGCTGGGTTGCAGATTACAGCAACGACGCGATCAATTGCTAATTAATGGACGATTTACCACTGTCAATCGCGGCTTAGTATGAACGTTCGTGTTCCCACCAATACAATTTCACTCAGGTCTTTAATTTGCAGGCGTCATTGAACCCTATTGCTACTCTACTGCAAACAATCTAATGTCAGCCTTGCCTCTAGCCTCAGCCGCCCACGTTAATCAATCACTGATGTTCCCGACTGTAACCTTACCAATATGGTCTTGGTTTGCGAGCTACATTCTCTTCCTTCGTAAGTTCGCCCACAAGAAAGAATCTTACACATCGTGTTGGCCCCCAAAAGGACACACGACACAATCAACATCCCTTCAATATACTGTACTTCTCACGGTACGGAGTGTACAATCCGCCCTTACATATGGATCAACCATCCTCCTTTCTTAGCAACACCCCGCAGTCACAGCCGTTATGACCTACCAGTATTGATACAAAGCAGTGGCACCCGTTTTAAAAGGTTACACTATGTGACTATTCAACTGTTGGCGACTTGGCACTTCGGCACAATGCCGAAACCATAGCAAACAGTTGTTCACATTTACCACGATGAATAAAACGATCTTCGTATGAGGCGCCCACATCGCATATCGAAACTTTATGAATTGTGCGCCACCAGTTGATAAGACGATCAACTGCTATGGTCGAATATCTGAGAATGCCCACGGCCTGTCGGGAACCTAGAAACCCCGCAACAACTTGCTTTGTCTATGGCTGGTCTCTAATCCATTAGCTCTTTAACATATACTGGTCACAAACTTCGATAGCTCGATCTATTGTACGAGCGTCGACTATTATCACAGTACCTTCACGCCTCTGCTCCTCCCGAACCCGAAGTGCATATTCTAGATTCAAAGCAGTTGGCCACGATATTAGAAATACAAAGTTAAACAGCCGGGGGCCGTGTCTCGCAACCTTGCACCTCAACGTCAGCATCTCCAGACTCCTTGCAGCAGGCCGAGATCACGTTATCACCATCAACTGCTTCCAGCCGAGGCAAACTTCATCCACATCACCAACTCGCTTATGTTTGCCCCGGGGTGCTTGTTGGCAGGTTGGTTGAACGTGTAACTGGTGCAACTACGAAGGTTGTCAAGACAAGTTTGCTTCCCAAAGAAAGCCACACAGGATGCAAGGATGCCCGTCTGGTCGACGTCGTCTCCACTTGACAATCATCACCTATGCCCGGTCAACAGCCTCCGCGCTGTTCCGTTGATGGAGCTCCTTTTGAGACATGAAATTGTAACGAACATTTTACTTCCGGTTTGGACGATCGTTTCTTCCAGACCTAGCATGGCCACCGTACAAATGACACAAGCTATGAACCTCTGCTACAAAGTTTGATTGAAAAAGTTCTTGCCTCTAACTTGCTGCACTTCTGCAAAAGGGTTCCACAGTGCTGCATCTTTATGCATATTCCGTGTCTCACTTTTGGAGTCGAATATGCAAGCTGCAAGTTGGGAGCTTTCTAGTACGGGAAAACTTTTCGACCGGTGCGATTTTCCCTCTGTCTGAATCCCACGGCTTCTTGAGTTACCGGACCGCCGGAACAGCAAAGATATGCCATTTGGAGTAAGAAGCACCCGCCTGGATGGAAATGCTGTATTATGAAGTAGATCGAGGACTTCTGGGTCCGAATGCAACGGTGAGAAACGCCCCTGTCTGCTACCAACGATCTAGGGTTGCTTGCGAGCCTGGCGGAACTGAGCAACACGAATTGTCTGATTACTCAGTAGACTTTTTATTTTCCCGCTACGAGATCCCGACGTTGGCCAATGGACCACGCTCTCTCCGAAGTCCGAGGACCTCGATTGCTATACGGCTGCTGTAATCATGGTACGAGAAGGGCCGTGTGGTTAGTGGTTTGAATGTTTGCCTCCCGCATTTACTTTTGCTGGAAGGACGAAGGTTTGCTAATTGCGGTTCACCAATTGAGCTAGCTGCACAATCATCTCCCAACACAAGGAATATGTTTGGAACTTCGCGCTAATCATTCGTTTTCACACTGATCGACATATCAATCAAAACGTTGTCCTGTTTGTCAAGATAACTCAAAGACGGCAAACAGCTACGGGTTGTTTCATCCCGCCTCTCATTCATACGAAGAGATTAGACAGCTTTTGAAATGGTTCCCACAACCATACACATGAGGATTAGCCTGAGAGGGAAAAAAAAAAAGTCATTCCGGTGAAGAGACAACAAAAGCAATTGTACAAAACTACGGATACGTCATGCCGTTTAGTTTGTTTGACAAGCAGTAGTGTGTGCTCGCTTGTGGCATTGTCTGCTAATAAACGTACGTTAGTTCGGAAAAGTTGAACCGCAACGGACAGAAGAGGTTTTGGAGGATCGAAGTCAACTGAATTTGAGAGGCTCAAGCTGAAAATCTAGACCCAACGCCATGCTACGATTTGTTGTTCGGGAGGCTAAGACCCGGGGCGGCCGACACAGATCTAGTTGGCATCAAAATGAGAACAGATTGATGTCCCAACAGGCCCATCTTTGATTTTGATCTTGGAAGGAATTGCCAAATTTGGGGGTGAACGGAGGCCACTGTGATTGAGGAAGAGCAACAGCATCTGTCGAGTTTGCTATTCTACCCACCTCGACGGCAACTTAGCTTATGCTGTAGCGCGCCACCAGGATGGGATTGTCAATCTAAAAGTCGGGAATCACTCCCATTGGATGCATCTGATGATGGTACCTGAAACTGGAGGCGCCGCCCGTGGCGCTTGATCGTCAATCTGATGTCCAGTTTTGCCCTTTTAGGGTCCTGTCGTGATCGTCACCAAGATCGAACTGGGAAAATGCCACGCGAATAGGCTGCGATGTTGACCAAAATAGCTTTCGTCAGCTCGCTAGAGATGTGGCTTTTACGCTGCGCCTATCTGATCGATACGAGGCGACACATGGAGATGGGAGCAACTTGGATTTAGAGTTGTGAAGCGAGCAAAGAAGAAGAGGGCCGTGCCAGTTGATAAAGGCTGCCTTCACTGACAAGACTCCCGCACTGGCAATGGAACTACCACGGCATTTTTCGGTTATGATATTTTTATCACAATCTACTCACACCATCAGGAAGCAGGCATGAGCACTAATGCTGAATAGAGACCAGTAACCTGGTACAGTAGAGTCCTCTTGGCAGTTGTAAGACATTTTGGAATTACCGCGCCTGGTGCCATTTGAGTCCGAGACATGGACGGCCGGGGAGAAGTTCCTAGGGCCACTAAATGAGGTCTACCTCGCGGAAGATTTGAGGCTGATCAAACGGTTAGCTACGCCTTGATGCTCTCTCTGCAGCACCGGATTTCCATGGTCCGACCTGACGCTATCATCTCGTGGAGGATGGATCCACTTGCTGGGATAATATACGCTTATGAGAATCTCTATGTTCATAGCAAGAGTGTTGGATGTTGCTGGAAACCTTACGACGCACGGATATCAGTTTATACCCATGAAACCCCCAGCCGGCTCATTGTCCCGTGCGAGCTGCCTCAAAAGCACAAGCGTTTCTTTGACTTCTGTCTGTGATATCGCAAGATCAACCATTTTGCTTTTAACAGTACCATCTGCTGTCCGAGCACACAAGGATCTCTTCCGATGCAATCACAGAGATACCCACAACCCGAGCATGATACGCGGGACGAATACAGCAGAGGCTTGATTGGATCGGGTCTTGTACCCAGATCAAAGGCGATGAGAAAAGTGATGTCTGATCAACTACCGATGTCGCCTACGGAGCTTGGCCGGCATATTGTTGTGGTCGACAGCTCGGATAGTTGACGCATTCGAGTTCCGGCAGTAGCGTGACTGATCGGAAAGACGCGAAAAGTCAGCCAGCGTTTGAGAGTCGACAACCACATTAACTACGAGTATCGTACGAAGAAAGCGGAATTCTTCACGGCTCAACACACTCCAGAATACTCTGTATGCAACGCATCGATCCTACCCAGACTGTTGGAGGTTGTTCGCTAAGGCTAATAAAGAGGCAACTCTGGTCCTGAAAGTTCCCTGCTAAAATTTCCGAAATGAGATGGGCTGTTCGGAAGCTACACTCAGAAAGCCAAACTCCTTCGAGTTTGGCTCGGGCACCTTAGGACTGGCATCAGTTCATAATGAGGTGATGTTGGACTACACGATAGTATTGTGAACTTAGTTGACCAGTCATGAAGGCTCACAAAACGTTTGAGGAACTTTCTGAGCAGACTATGAGGCTGCCTCTGCACACGCCTGTAGTATAGCGGGCGGGCGGGCGTAGACGTTGCTACCCGAGCTACGTTCCGAGATTCTGCGACTCTTGAAAGCTCAGCATGATCGACTCTCGTCGTGCTTAGCAATTGTCTTCAAAGCACTCCCCGCACAGCAACTTTGGGGCAAGATTGGCAATAGCATCGATTTTATGGTCGATGCTCATCGCCCAAGTGGATCCAACCCCAGACGATGTCGCTCTATACAGCCTCTCATATGATATACCGTAACTTTCAGGTGAAAAAAAGTCCCGAGTTGGGCTTTTAGTCTAACCGCTCTACTGGGCATCGTCCTCTCGGCAAGAGTCTTGGATCTTGGGGCTGTCACGTTGACGATGATCATCACGATCAGTCCTGAATTTACAGCCTTAGAAGCTCTCCACCACATACTTGATCCTGTTCACACTTCACAGCGGAATCATTGCTATCGTGGACAAGTCTTCCGAGCTTCGGTCTTCGATATCGCAGTGATACTCGGAATTTGTTTTCCAAGTTGACAAATGAGAATGGCTGTCACTTCACTAACAACTACCCTGGAGCATTGGATACAACGTCCGAACTTTGTCGGTTTGGTGTTGCACTCAAAGAAGAACGGTCAAGGAACAATTATATTGCACGACACAGCGTGTGATCGATGTAATTGGTGTCATACGATGTATGGAGTACTGCTGACTATTCTACGAGAAGTAGGGGCGTACCTTGGTTGCAATATGGCGATGACTGCGAATCCAAATGTTCATGGTCACAGGGCATACACAAAATAATGCTTTCGAGTCGATCAATCCGACGATCGCAACTCCGATTACCATCAGGACCGATTGGCGATGACTCTATATTGATCTGCAGGTGTCAGTCATGATCATCCAATCCATTTACCTGTCACCGACTCCCTTACAATCACTGGACTGTTGAGCACCATTATCAACACCAGGATCAAGGTTCTACGGAGCAGCGCACCGGCCATTGTAACTCTTCAATGCTACATCGCTACTGTACAAGTAAGAACGCCAGGGCCATGTGCAAAATGGCAGGCAAGGTGCAAGGATTCTGTGCTATACCATGCCCGTACGCATATTTATTCCCTTTTGCGACTGACCGTTGTGTCTCCACGTGGGGTATCTTTGCCAAACACGCAAGGAGACGCGCGGACCGTTCTACTGTCAAGACATCCAACGGTCTCGCAGCTGGACAATGCACGCTAAGTCTCGTCTTGATGCAGTTGCTGCCATGACATGACAGACTTTTGCGGTGTAGGAATCATGATCTCAAAGAAATCCCGCGCCTGTACGCGTCAAGCGCGGTTTTTTTCGGGTAAGAGATGAGACATTGTTGGACTAACAGGCCAATATTGAGCTCATTGGTGCATGCCAGGTCGGGTTCCTGCATTGATGTGTGGATGCAGGGGAGGTGTCACTTTCTCAGTGCCACCCTGTGCATGTGTAGTCTGAACTGAGGGAATATGATATGATGTGACTCTGATGGTGGAGGAGAGGGATCGACAGAGAGGCCAGAGTCGAGCAGATCAAAGAGAAAATGAGGTGACATTTCCCCATGAGTTTGATAAACTGGGGAACATGGGAAAAGGTGGGAATGGCCTCAAGCAAGAGGATTGCCCTGCATCACATCCATGGCATTGCGTCGTATCGAATTCTTGGCAGTTGGAGACGGAGACGGAGGCAGAGAGAAGCTAGATACCCCACCTCGGATCTTTTCCTTTCTTGATGCTGAGAGTTCTCATGGGAATTCCAAGTCAGCTTGGGTACGGGTTCTTTCAATTAACAGCCAGGATATCCCAACTCTCGTTTGTTTCAGTAGTAGCATCACGTCATCTGACACATGGGGAAAGATATCGGCTGCCGTGCGATTCAAACACTGGAAGCATCATCCTTGAAGGCGAGTCAAACCAGTTCAGTTGGGTTGACTCTGGTCATGTCATGTCACAAGCATAATGCTCTAACGAGACATGTACATGTGCCTATCTACTCGATACGATGGATGCTCCGCCAGTTGCATTACGTGTGTGTGTGCTCTGTTGTGACTCGATTGCATACATACATACATACCTACTGTACAGCAATTGCGCCTCTCCGGTGTGGAGATGAGGCATATGCATGACTGATGGAATATCATGTAAGCCGCAGCAATGGGAGGCAAAAAGTGATGAGGCCCTATAGGCTGTACGTCTATCACATCGCACTGCAGAGTATAGCACAGCGGTTTTTGATTAACCATATCATATCACACACGCACGCACGCACGCACGCACTTACAGGTTGACTTGCATTCTGTACTAACTGCAGCCAGGTCTAGTCCGTCATTTCAGCTAAGCCATGAGATTGAGACAGTCTTTAGGCTACTGTATTGATCTCACATAACAACAACAATAACAACAACAACCAAAAGTGCAATCATTTGTTATCTGTCACAATCGCCTCGAGACCCCGTTCCTTGGCTTCGTATGCTTACTTTACAATGGATCGCTGGGTCAATCATCCCCTTGACTGATTGGTGCGACTCCGAAGTTCCAGCAGAAGAGAGAGACATGCCGGCGCTAGAAACGCCTCGTCCTGACCGTTGCAGCACCCCAGACGCAACACGGCCCTACTACTACTCTGCTCTACTTGGAGGTATCTAAATTGAGGCACCAAAAGTAAGGCGAGAGGGGAGACAAGAAGGGTTGAGAGAACAATTCTATTGGCTCTTGAGAGCATGAATGCCTCGGCAGACGAGTGTAGGGATCGATAACTGACTCGGTGAACCATAATAGCGTTCTAGCGTTGTAACAACAACGACACGTGCTTGACAATTGAGGATTTGAGGCATGTCAACTGTGAGTGAATGAGTGATCCTCTTCAACTCTAACAAACTTTTGGTTGACCGAATGTCAGTCAATTCAACAAGAGCTCTTTGGCGATCTGTGCCATCCCCGCCTTGGTTCTCGTTCAACTCAAAAAGCGCCGAGCGAGGCCAGCCTTGCCCCTGTCCTCGTCCTTGTCCCCAAATCCTACGGTAGCTTCACTCAAGTTTGCTCTTTTGCCTTTACCTTTGCCTTTGCCTTTGTGGGCCTGTCAAAGTTGGCGGGAATCTAGCCGTTCAATCCGGACCAATTCCAGCCAGACGCCGTACCATGTTGGGCATAGCTTCTTCGGCTCACCAACTACAACCGTCTCGACCGCTTCCCCATTCATTTATGCTACCTTGCCGTGACGAGGATTATATTATAACGGACAGGGTAGGGATACGATAAGTGTTGCATGTCCTGGTAAATTACATACACCCCGCCTGTTACATGATGATCGACTTGGTGAAGCTCTCGAATTGGGAACGCTGAGGTTACAGTGGGATAGATCGCTCAAATAGGGCCACTTAGTGCTATAACACGGGACAGATTGGGTTCATTGGGCTCGAAAGAGGACCCTGAACATCAAAGACCTTTTGCTTTTTATCGGTAGCAATGGTAACGCAGCAGTGCTAACGGATAAGCCCTTTCTGCATTGGACGTGCATACATAGACTAACTCAATAGAAACGGAATACCGCTTTGAGATGTGCCTGAGACATTGTTTGAATTGTTCAGACAACCAATTGGACCTGAACTTCGGCAAAGGATATGACCGAAGATTAACGAAAGAAAATGGTTTCAAATTCAGTCACGATGTTGACGATGACGATTCTAGCTTGACAAGAGCCGATCAACAGACGAGATGAGAGAGAGAGAGACTGAGAACCTTCATGGATCGGAGACCCAAGCTAGACTCACTCGAGATTCCCGGATAGTCAAGCCTGTGGCACCAAGCAACGAGCCAAGCATGGGAGCCTCGTCTCGTCACCGTGTTGTCGGAATCAACCAATTCACCAAGCGAAAGGAAGAGAGGGAGAAAAGATGAGATATCACATCGTACACACCCTCCCCTCCCTCCCCTCCCCTCCCCTCGGAACCGGATCCAAGAGTACCCAGGGATCAACGGCGTCCCCGTGATACCGATACCGCGAAACTGCCCATGTTGTCCCCTCTAACTATGTATGTAACTTAAAGCATGGTTACATTGTCGGTGGTGCTATACAATTCTGATGAGCCTATCTCATCTTTTGGTGGAGGAATTGTATCTGTATCTGTATCAGACTCACCAATTTCTCCAGTTCACTGCATTGCCTTGCATTAGTGAGGCCTATAGGGAAGGGCCTTTTTTCTTCATCTGTCCCGTCCACGTGGTTACATAGGGACCCTTGTCTCCTGTCAAGAGGCTTAGTGCGACACTTTTCAACTCTCGCCTGCGGCGGGACGAGCGGACTCGATTGTTTTGTGTTTTGTGGTTCGTGCTAACAATGGAATTAGTCTGGCTTTACGGTGACTCGACGTGTTTCAAGACACATGAGTTGACTGTTTGAGCAATTGAGAAGCCGGTTTGACAAGAGTCGCAGCTAAGAACTGACTAACTCCGTCTATCAGAAAACGTAATGATTCAATTCAGCTGCCAGAGAGACCAACGTGAGACTAGGCCTCGGCACATGATCAATCTGGCAATGCAAGATAATCTCGATTCCATTTACCAAGAGATTGGGTCGCGATGGACTCGAATGAACGAACTGCGATCTACTATCTTGAAATGGCTAGTGAGTGAGTTAGGTGGAGGCTCAGTAGATGGACAAAGCTCGAGACGAGATAGTAGACTACTACATATTAAGTGCTGCGACGCTGCGTGGAGACCAGCCGAACTAGCCGAGCTTCTGCCCAATGTCGTTTGAAGGATCAAGGTTCTATGAGATTGTGCGTTGCGTGTTCGTAATGGAGTGTTGATAGGAAGGGAAGATGCTTGGAGAGATGGGTCATGAGAGTTGGCATGACTCGGTTGAGTGCTGAGACTCGAGTCGGAGTCAACAGTGAGCTTCAGACTCAGGATGGAGTCATGATTTGCCTGTCTCTGAGATGTTGTCTAGCAGAAAGTGTTCACCCAAGGACAATAGGAATAGGGTAATCGGACATATCACAACTTGTGAATGCAATTCGTATACTCCTCAGAGTTCAATCTGAACCGTCTCATAGTGATATTAGACTACCTAAGGTACACAATCTACCGCTCAACCATAACTCGCACATCACCAACCGCTGCTCTCGCCATCTTCTTGAGCAACGTCCTCTCATCCGCCTCCCGGTACCTCTCCCATGAATCCAGTCCCTCCTTCGCCTGAATACTCAACGTCTCATAACCCTGACGAATAACCTCCGTGACCTCCTGCGTCGTCAAAAGACTAGGCTTACGACGATTCGCGCCACCTTCTGAAAGCATCTGGTTGTAATGCGCACTAACGTTAATAAGCGTATCAATGGAGTTGCTGTTACGGTTACCAAGGCGGTAGTTCTCCTTGAACTTGGTGAGAACCTCACCGGACTCGACGACTTTGTAGAACAGATCGTCGTAGTCTGCTGGCGAGGGGAGGAAGGCTTCACCAGCGGAGAGGGATAGGGCGATGAGGTTAACAACGTGGTCGAGAAGAGTATCGATATGTGGTAGATCCTTCAGATCGGCTGTGTATGTAGCCAGGAAGCGAACGATGGAGAGCAAAGACCGGAAGAACTCAGGCCAATGATACTCCAGCCGAGTGCGTGTACGAGAGAGATATGAGATAATACGAAGCATGATGCCAAAGCAGAGTGTGTAAAGACTGACATCGAGACGACGACGAAGATTATGATTCACACCGTCAATCATAGTGTCTAGAAGTGAAATGGCAAGGACTCGCTCGCCTTTGACGAGAGGGAGGTAAGGCTGTCGCTGTCGACACAGACGCACTGCGACGCGGGATTCATCGCTGCAGATACGCTTGCAGATTGTGGGATCTTCGATCAGGAGGCGGAAGACCATGAGGTTGAGATGGGCGTAGTATGTGGCGCGGGGTGAGAGGTAGGCGTGTTGGAGGAGATAGGAGGTGAGAGAGACATAGCTGGCGATGGGTTGCTCAGCGCCTGGTTCAGCTGCCTGTGTTACTAGGTTGAAGCAGAAGAGCTTATTGGCGTGGGTGAAGTCGTAAGTAGCTAGGAGAACAGCAGCTTCTTCCTCAGGTCTAACACAATGTCAGTTTATGTTGTTGTAGCACAAGGGGGATTGTTTGACTCACAGCTTGGTGAAGAGAGCTTTGGCAGTCTCAACATCATACACAGGCTTCTTCACAGGTTTTGGCCCGGGAGCGATCGCGCCGAGTCCGATCATGTTGAGAGTAGCGCTGAAGGTCCAGCCTTCAGGAAGATCGTCTTGGATCGTGATGTATCGAGACCGAACTATCTGACACGCTTGTCCTACTGCGCCCACGATCTTTTGAATCACGGCTTCGTTGACAAAGTCGTTTAATCTTTGCTGGTAAGGGTTCTGGAACTCGAATTTGTTGTAGTTTGCTAGGAGGCCTAGTAATGTGAAGGGTTGTAGGACTTGATCTGACGTTTCTGCGTCTTGGATGAACTGGCATTGTTAGCTTGGAACGCTTCGATTTGTACAGTATCGTGTACCTTCATGACTGCGGGAAAGAGATCTCTTTGGATCAAGTACGTCAACAGTGTTGTCTGGTACGCCCCAGCAGTTACCGCCAACAGCACTTCGACCGCCTTGTATCGAACCTCCACTGCTCCGAGTCAGTTGAGCCACCTCAGGATACATACTGAGCCTTACACTCTTTGCTATTCCTTATTATAGCCTCCACAGCGCTGACAAAGTCGGTGAACACGGCATCGATCTGATCGAGTCCTGCAAGAAGAACCATGATATCGGAGCTCGGATGCGGGTATCGTTTGGAGAGGAGGCATGATAGAAAGACACTGAGCGTCTATCGGTTGTTAGGACCAATTCGCGAACTGCATTGCGGTCGTATACGACTCACGTCCAGCGCGTGCAGCTGCGCAAGGCTATGCGAGCCCTTGAGCGCAGCTATACCCCTCGCAAAGAGCTCCTGCGTCCGCACATCGAGCGACAAGACATGGCTGGGGCTCAACTCGTTAAGGATACGTCTCAGGGCGGCGCGATCGGGTCTGAGGAGGAAAAACTCTGTCCAGAAGCCATCTGTCTTCTCTTCATCGTCGTAGTCATCCTAATTCGAGCAAAAGGGGCGATCAGTCGAGGCGGGCGCAAGGAGGTTTCGGCGGTTGCGGATATCTACCTAGCAGTTTGGTGTTTAGTTCATGATGGGGCAGTGACAGAGTCGAGTTATGAGGTTTACCTTGAAGAGAGAATCGTAGAGCTGGATGATCTTGGGGGTAAAGACCTCGGGCTGAGGCTGGCGAGTAAGAGGTGACGCTTCCATAGGAGGGGAGCTGAAGGGTGAGAGGTACGATAATGTTGAAGGAGGACGAGTTGCGATAGAGAAATGGGCCATGGCTGTTGTTATCACGTGCACCCCTGCTGTAGGTATTCTAACTGGTGTTTGTGTTTATTGACACCCGAAAATTGACGACAATAACTATTCAGCTCTTGAAATGGACTAGAGATAAAAAATTCTTTGTTTGAGTTGTATTGTATGGTAATTCTTTCGACGCCGTTGGCTTGGCCGTTGTGTGTGCCAACGAAGGTCTCAGATTCCCTAGGACAAGTGTTCGTAACGTGGCTTGCGTAATCGCTATTTACGAGAAACATTCACTGCGAATCTCGTATTACGACAATCATAGATACGAAATTGAGACGTTACATTATGACAATTCTCTAGTCTTCTCTTCCCCAGACGTTGCGTGTGTAACGGAATGTTTGCTCTGGTGGCTTCTTGTTAGGCTGATATGGCAGCACTTGTAACTATAATCTGGCCTAAATCTCAGTTTCTTGACCCAAACTGTTAGTATATGTATTCTACTTCTCTAAACATCTGTAAGGTATGATATTTCATAAAGACTTGTTACTCATTGTCACAAAAGAGTTCCTGGATTTCCCAGGCCTGTCATACGTACTCGCGCTCGCATACACAGGCACAAGACTTACACCATGGTGATGCTAATCTTGACTCACCTCTTTGGCCTTTGGCTACGATGTAAGAAAAATTTAGCTCGCCGTGGAACTCTGTGATTCTGTAAATAACATTGTGGTCATTGCTGTGTACGTTTTATATCTTCCGGCTAGAAGGACACTGTGTATAAACCGACCCACCAAATTAAGGAAATCTACGAGAGAGAACTAACATTTCTCGGTCAACATTGCTAAGATCTGACGGAAGTAGCTTCAGAGATTATTCAGTTATCAATGACATTGTTTGTCGATTCTGAGGCCAGGCGCCTCCCACGCCTATGGCACTTGACGGTTCTCTCATGATACCAGCCACTTCGCGCAAACAAAAAGTTTTCAGTCAGAGTAGAGGCCACTGTAGATAATTATTCTTCATATATAGAATGAATCTGATCTTATGAAGCTCTCCTTGCAGTAAACAACACCAACGGAGCCATGATGACTGTGAGTCTTTGGAGTCCAAGTGGTAAAGCTGGCATAGGAGTCACATGCAACGTCCGCCTGAGTTCAATAGCTTTGATAAAGGATTCTATGTTCGCTGTTGAAGTCCACGAGATGAGAAACCACTGCTCGCCATTTCCAGAAGGATAGATCACGATGGCGAATTCTTGCGCATGACGAGAAAATCGCAAAGACTAATAGGTAACGCTGACTGTATATCATATGTTTAATAATCTGAATCCATGGAAATGATGAGTTCCGATCTGGAGTCACTGATCTTGTGCATCACGGCACCTAGGCTGGTGGCCAACTCTCTCTCAGTTGGAGAGAGCCTGGAAGAGACTCTTGTCCAACTTGTGGGGAAGATACAGGAGAACTGACTAGAGTAGGCTGATAATTGATCTTCGTAGGTATCACCAACTTAAGGAGTTGCAGCATTAGGGCGAAGTGTGGTAAAAAGATCTGGCAACACAAACGGTGCAGACATATCATTCCGAGGCCGCTCTATACTGGCATAAACGTGAACAGAGAACAATCGTACGGCTCTATATTACTGACTGTTGATCAAATACCTTTCCAACCGAGTCATGTATCAAGAAAATGGTTGATAACCGGTGCTGTGCTATCGAGGTCTTGATATCAGCAACTAAGGAACTCAGTTACCTCGCAATCAAGTATCTGTACAAACCATACACGGAGTGCACATCAGTCGGATAATACATATCATGAGAGATGTTAGTTCAAGACATGATTGAGGATATCGATTTCAGGGGGCGAGTCCTCACTACAGAGATTCTGCTTGGTTTTTCCGCGCATCCCCAATGTATCGCTGAGAGAAATCATACAGGAGTACGTACCCAGCAAATACTACCAAGCTATCAAACAAGACTGTGGATTGTCAAGGAGCACTGAAGTACTTCAATGTAATACCCAGCATTAACTCGGACGCGAAAGTAGTCATCGCTTGATGCTTCCGAATCCAGATATTAGAACTTAGAACACTGATGAGTTCAAGATCTTTTAACAACTACAGCCACGAGTAGACATGACTTCTAAGCGAGAGTGAACTCTGCAAGGTTTGAGAGACGCATCACTCTGCATTTGTCTCCCTGAAGTTCTGGTTGTCGTCTTCTAGGAACGTATAGCCACACCCTCAAGCCTCATACGCACCCAGCCATTCACAAAGGCATTTCTGGGCTTGGCTCGAACGTACCCTCCACCGCATGGCACACCACGGGTGGATGAGCATAGTACCAGACTCGTCAAACTCAGGCCTCGACAAAGAGGAAGAGGGCTTTCTCACTCTCTACCGACATCTTGGCCGATTGTGTTATGCATCACTATCAAACTACCAGCGTAATTGGTTTAGTGGTAAAATTCTCCGTTGCCATTCGAGCAGCGTCGGGGAGCCCTGGGTTCGATTCCCAGATTACGCATTAACAAGCGCTACAATGCGAGCATTTACTTTTGCCGATTGTGTCTTTTTGTGCATCCTCTGTTATCACCAAGTGGTTGTAGTGTTGAGGCGCTGAAACTCGATTGCCAACGTCTTTGTCACTGGGATGGCGCCAATCGATGACCATGAGTAACACCATTAAGCTGCTGTTGATATACATACAATCAATGGCCTTGAATGGTCGTTTTTCAGGTCGTCTTTGATCTGTTTGTAGATGCGTCGTTGGCTTAGACGTTGAGCTTTCACACGTGACAATTGACTTCCTGCCTCTGGGACTGTATACCCTTTTGGAAGCATGCTCCTTCCAGAACTCTATTCCAGCTAACCTTAAGAGATAAGCATAACTGTTTCTCAATTAAAGGGAAGGCAAGAACCGTGTTTGAGCTTGGTAGCAGCTGATCCTCTAGAAGTCTAGTGAACGACTTATGTCTTCACATTTGGAGGCACGAGGCGATATTAAGAACAGCGTATACCTCTCTATATGAGCTCTGAAATATCAGCAATGCACCTAGAATTGAAGGGGGAGTTGGGGGGTTGAGGGTTACCTGTGCCGCTGAAGAAACAGTACCTCGTTGGCTTCGGCTCTTGTGGCCTTGTCGGGCATTGGTGTCGAGGTGTTGTTTTGTACAATAAAGACGTGGACTGAGACCTCTGTCTTCGAGAAATATTTTGTGCAAAGTAATGGCATTCTACGTCGCTTCGAAGCAAGAAAGAGAGGAGAGAGTACCCGTAGCCCTCGGGACAGTGACTCATAGTGATCATACAGCCTATCTCGCGGAATACTATGACTAGGCAACCAAGGCAAAGAACACTATATACATTGCATCTCACATAGTGGCGAACTGCCAGTTAAGCAATATGCTAAGAAATTACTTAGCTGTGGTCTTTTATGAGAATCCTCTGCTCAGATACAGATCTCCACGAACTTTGTTGCACCTTACCACGAAACTCGTGATATCCTCACCTGCGTTCTAATTACATCACAGCTCCATGCTCCAGCCCTACGGAGCCATTTTCCCCAGAATCTCTGAATCTCAACTCCATAAGATCATGATCACCGAGGTGGCCCACGAGTTTATTTCACAAAGTTCCTGTTGCGTAAAAGACTCCATTCACAAGGGGTGCTCTGCTCGGCACAGCGGCTTGCAGCGGCTGAAGCAGAACCCCATGGCATGGGGATGTACCTTGTCCGTCACAAACAATTGAGTAATAGTTGAGATCTTTACATTCTATCTCGTAATTCAAGATGCGAAGTCTGGGGAAGTGGAGGATGGGGGTTTGAACGTTAATATAGTGTTCTTGGCGACCGAATACACAAGTTGTTGGTATAAGATTAAGTGTCGATGATTCTCAACATACGGCTCAGTATAGAAAGCTTCTGGAAAGACGGAAGAACATCAACCGTTTGGAGTTATGAATTGGAGAATGCCCAAAAGAGTATGGGTTACAGGGGTAATGTCCTCTGTACAAGCTCTACCTCACCACATGCGAATTCAACACTCCTTTCACCTTTCTCACAACCAACAACCCTCGAGACTTGACCGTTCCATTACCTATATTAACACGCCCCATTCGACCCAAGACGCTTATTCACAGCAACTCACCGTCCTACGGCCCTGAAACCAGGGTTTGAGGCGGTGCCCGGGGGAGCCAACAATAGTTACCCAACTGGAAGATGTACATACACACAATCCTTCAATGCCTGCAAGACCCCTCAGGCGATTCCCATTCTCCGCACGTCCCCAATAATGATAACAACCCCGCATCATCTCCAATTTCCATCATGTAAAAAATACGTACAAAGAACTACGCTTGAGATTAACCTTGAATTCTTGGTACAGCGCTTATTTATCTAGCTTATCCGGTGGGACCTGGTCCTTGGACTGTTCTGGGGTGCATGCTCCGGGGACTAAGTACTGTACTTGAGTGACTTTGTCTGAGGGAATTACCTTGGGTACCTCTCATTGGGGAGCTGTCGTGCGTGTCATGGCGCGATTTGGAGAACCAAGGACGCCGAGATGTGGGAGCATGGTTCATGTCTCCTATTCTCCGTGTCATATTACGTACTCCCAACGACTGCAAGTCTTGGTGAACATGTGAAGTCGAGTTATGGTCGTTGAGGTCTGTGGATTCTATTACCTATTACCCCAGGATATCCGCCGTTACCGATCTTGCTCCCTCTTCTCAATCTGTGTTTGACTTTGTACGTAACAAGATCCGCCTCAAACCTGGAGTTTGTAATACGAACCCCGTATTCTTCCATTGGCTCTTGTCGCTGAGGAAAGGGGTGAAGAGACAACTTACGAATGCCCATCAGGTAGGTACTCTGCTCAAGTCGAGGCCGAGTTGTCATCTCAGACAGATAGTCTCTTTGGACCGAGGCCGTGCAGATCCCGCAATATCGCAACATCAAATATCTGCTTCAGCCAAGTCAACAAGACACTTGAGATATAAGTAGTAGATGTTTGTCAACTCAGTCCTCGACTCAGTCCTTCTTGCCCACACGTGACTATCTGAAGCGAAGACGCAATCTCCAAAACTCCACCATCTACCCATACTGACACATAGGGCGCGCTTCCAGGGCGTCATCTCCACACAATGTCAATATCGAAGTGAACATAGGGCGCGTTTGACCACATCTTGAGAAAAGTTTTCATCCTTTGATGTTTATAAAAGGCTCTTGTAGAACATTTCCAAACCAAACTGCCCTTGCCATAGCCATGGGGAACTTCTTGTCGCCTTTTCACCAATGATTGTGACTTCTTGGCATAACATCCTTGCTCGGCCAAGGGCAGGAATAGTCTTGTTACGACATAACCATCAGACTCATTCACCATGCCACCAAGTAACATTTATAAAGGGCAAAAGATGTTCAGATTGGCACAATGTCATGCTATTATGGTATCTAACGATAAAGAATATACAGGAGATTTGTTCTATGATATACGCTTCCAGTCAAAGCGCCTCTAGTACGCAAATGGGAGAAACAAACTTCATAACAAGACCAAGGCTTTACATGATCTTGTTGAGGAAGCGTCGCCAAGCGGGCCAAGTGGCAACCTTGGCACGGTAAGCGTTGATCTCGTCCCAGTTGTGCTCACGTCGGCCAGTGTCGACATCGATCTTGTCGATTGACAGCCAACCCTCACGCTTCCAGAGATAGCCAATAGCCCAGAAGGCAAGGACAACAGGCAAAGCGAGGTACGAGATGAAGAATCCCTCGACAGTTCCCATACCAGATTCACCAGGAGGAGCAGTGATAGCAACATAGAACTATGGACTTTGTTAACGTCATGTTTGTTTGAACGTGGAATGCGATGACTTACCTGGGCAATAAGGACGAGACAGATGAGGCCGAGACTGATCCAGGAGCCGACAACACCAAAAGCGGCCCTGAAAGGAATCTCATCCAGAGTGTGGCCTTGTCGAGCCCAAGCCTTGCGGAAGCGAATGTGGGCAAGGCAGATAGAACCCCAGGTGAACAGGGTCGAGAGACCAGAAAGAGCCAGGAGCCAGTCAAAGATCTGTCCACCCTTGGGATCAAGGTTGACGAAAGCGATGAAACCCATGAGAATGTGGACAGCGACGGAAACAAGGGGGCGGCCACCACGGTCGATGTAGGTGAACACCTTGGGAGCATATCCGTTCTGAGCCATGGCAGTCAGGGTACGGGAGCCACCGTAAACACAAGACACACCAAGAGTTAGAACAGAGACCAGGATAATGACATTCATGAAGTCAGCTTTACCAGTAAGGCCGGAGTACTCGCCAACAAGCACGAAAGGCGAGGCCTTGGCGTTGGAGTAGCCGGAAATGTTAAGTCGGTCATCAGTGGACTTGATAAGAAGGCCGATGAAGAAGAGACCAAGAACGAAGAACAGGGTGATACGCCAGAAAACCTGCTTGATGGCGCCAGGGAGAGCCTTGGTAGGGTTCTCAGACTCAGCAGCAGCAAGACCAACAAGCTCAGTACCGGCAAAAGAGAAGGCAGCAGTGACGAAGACAGAGCAGAATCCCTTGAAACCGTTCTTGAAAGCACCGGGGTCCTCTCTCCAGTAGCGTGTGCCCCAGTACTCGTTGTATCGACCGTGGGAAGGACCGCCACCGCAGACAAGGACGAGAGAGATGATCATGAAAGCCACAGTAGCTCCGAGCTTGAGGCAAGATGACCAAAACTCTTCCTCAGCGTATCCGATACCGCCAAAGATGTTGATGAGAATGATGGCAACAAGGAAGATTGCAATGAAGATTCCGGGCGAGAGCTCATCATTCCAATATTCAATACAGACAGCACAGATTGTCAGTTCGAGTGGTAAAACGGTAGCCCATTGTGCGACATAGTTCCAACCCATGGCGAAACCCCAAGAAGGATCGATAAAGCGAGACGAGTAGATATAGAAACCACCAGACACGGGATACATGACGGCAAGTTCACCGAGAGCGAAGACTATCAGACAGCTGTTAGTTTTTTGATTGGGAGTATGGGGTTAGGTACGTGAACATACCAACGTTGAAGATCATAGCACCGATAATGATGAAGTCGATGAGAACAGATCCAGGACCCTTGAAACATGTTAGTATCGAACATGGACTGCACAGACAGAACTAGACTTACGCCAGTGTAAAGGGCCTTTCCTGAGCCGACGAAGAAACCAGCACCGATAGAACCACCGATGGCAATCATCTGAAGATGGCGAGGCTTCATACGACGATCAAGCTCATGGTCACCGGTGTCCCTGCGGCGCTGGAAGGACTCGAGAGTGAGACCATTTCGGGTCCACTTGCTTTCCTCCTGGAAGGCGAAGCCACCACCGGCCTGGACATCGCCAGGGTGCTCGGTGATGGTAGTGCCCTTCTCCTGGGACACATTGGTCGGGTTGTCGCTGGAACTCTTTGATTCCATCTTGACGTTTCCCCTGTGGGTAACTCTTGAAGAGTCAGGGCTTAAAGAATGATAGGAAAGGTCAAGTGACCTTGGTCTTTTGGATGAAGAAGAAAAGGTGATGGGCGGGAGCAACGGTCATGAACGAGGGAAACGAGTCTTCTTAAATATAAGTTGGACGAGGGAGAAGACCAAGACGACCCGGGGTCTCGTTAGAGTCTGTGCCCTAGAGGCGAAGACGGCCGCCATAGTGGAAAGGATGGATTGGATGGATTCGTTCGAGTCGAAGTTCTAGTGAGGCCCCAGGTTTGACTAGACTAGGTTACTGGGCATGCCCCTAGTTTCCTGTATGTCGCCGATCACCAACAAGTTGGAAGCCTTGAAGCGCATCCGTGGAAGCGCAGTGGAGAGAGAGAGGAGAGGGTCCGAAGTGCCAAGAGCCGCGATACGGAGGAACATGGATGATTGGGGTAGGTCGAAAGATTCAGATGGCGGAGCGGAGACCATCACCGACATGCAACCAGGACAAGGCGAAGGGAAGGAAGGGGCAACATGATTCCGATTCGATAGGTAGGTTCAGTATCGATGTCGCGGTTATGCACACCCCTTGTTTCGTGGGAAAGAACGATGCATGCAATGTAATGAGAGTGAGAATGAGATTTGGGAAGAGGCAACATCCATCCATCAACAGCAAAAGGACTGGGGAAGTCGCAGCCACGACCCATGCTTCCCGTGCCGCCTCATCAAAGCGCATGCATTACTCTCACTCTTTCTCTTCCTCTCTGTCTTACACCCCATAGGTTCACTTCTACCTTCCAATCTCACCCGCCATGGCTCAACATTGCTCACTCGTAAAAAGGACTCGACCCGTTTCTGAGACATTTCGTAGGCATTGACCAGGGGAAACAAGAGAGAGCTCAAGCCATGCAAGACGATCAACCTAATTCAAGGTAAGGTGGAGATTTGGAGAGGAACGATATCCTTGAAAGACGCTAAACTTTACTCCACCTCCGAGGGAAGGTACCGGTACATCGTTGAGGTACCTCTTGCCATACTTTGCCCCATTGTCACTTCTGACATTGGTGAAAGGCAAATAATGCCCCTCTTTGATTTCTTGATTCTTCTCAGGTTCATTGAGAAAAGCCGAGATCAAGCCATTGCTATCTTTGCAATCTTTCACTGAATGATACTCTTACCATACGAAAACTCTGATACAATCATCAACACACTAAGAGACTAGGACCATGCTTTTCGACTCTTCTGGCATCCAATATTAAACCTCAGCTGCCAAGCTTTCACTACCACTCAGTCAGCAATAGACATATGCAACCGTATGTGCACTGAGCGAACTTTTGTTCCTCCTCTCAGAGATGCGTAGAGGTTTGGGGTCCATACGTGACCTACATCATGTGGCAGACATTGCAGATACACAAGAAGAGCAATTACAGTGAAATCCTCCAATCAACATTCCCATGTTAGATATTCGGGCCAGATATCAACTTGACGCCGTTTCGGGAGCCTCTGATTACCGAAACAGTGGCTCAGCATGATTCCAAGCAGCTTGGCATCTGTCTCAATGATACCCAAATTACCCATCTCGTACAGCCCCCACCTGCTCTCTTAGGTGATACTGTCACCTCATGTCAGTCTTTCGGTAACTCGTGTTCGATATGAGTCTACCTGAGTTGATCCCTTGGGCCACTTATGCTGTCCCTCGGTTTCACGACTCTTCACTCGTGCGATTCGCAGGTGATTTTAGAGTATGACAGGGCTAATGGCGCCTCCTACCACATCTTGCAGAACCTGACAGGGGGGGGAGCATGCCTAGAAAATAGCTTTCTTCTAGAAGGGTGGCGCAGTGACGAAGTGTCCATTACCTTGCTGTTTGGCTTCCCGATTGGCGCTAATGAAACCAAAAAGGACCTGCAGTCATCAGTACACGTCGATCGCACAAGAAGGGTTGATGAAGGGAAAGGTTGAAATGCTGAGTTGGTCGAAGCTCACAGACCCCGGGCATATCCCACCGTGGTGCGACATCAGCTATCTTTGTGAGAGGGACTGTGATAACACCAACTCAACAGCAAAATCGCGGTTTCAAACCGGTTCCCAGCCCAGGTTTCCCACTATTGATAGCGGTGCGCGGTTATTTTGCCGCCGCGGCAGTCGGGCTTCCCACAAAGGGAGCGTTCAGCTTCAGAGATGTACCTACAGTACATTACGTTTCATCCTCCAGATTTTGAGATCTTGCTGCGAATCCCATCTACGGGGTAATACGTAACAGTTTGCCCTCAAACTGCCTTACCCCGTGGGCAAATCGCCATGAATCTGGGGAGAGCTCCATCGCCCTCAGACAGAACCACCAGCAACTGTCCTTTGAGGAAGTCGCTCAAAGTTTTGTACGTAATGCAATTCTTCTGGCGAGGTTTTTGTGGCCATCGCTGTTGAGGCCCCGTTGTTTTGACTTGAAGCATGGAGCACGGGCTATGACAAGGCCGGACATGACCGGCTGGGCACCCTTGCAGTCCCCGCAAGACCAGTTCCAGCGTTATCAAATGTTGCCCCTGACCTTGCAGGTTATTGTGTCCATTACATAGACACGCGACTCAGCTTGAAATGACAATAAGAGAACAGTCACCATATCAAACGGTAATCGATAACCGAGCTGGAAGCTTTTGTTAGTGTCTTTTGCATTACCCGTCCCGAGTTGGCCGATTTCACGGGCCGATGAGAGGAAAATTATTACCTGCAATAACCTGCGGCGCTTTCTTCATTTGGCTGGAGAGCCGCAGGGGTTGTTTTAAGCATTAAGCTTACCTTCAACGAGCCACACCTGACAAGCCAAAAGTCAGTGTGTGTACGTGTAATTACCCGAGCTGCAGATGTACAGTACATTGTGTGGTAGACAACCAGCAAATGCTGACTGGCATGTGTTTGGACTGATACTTACTTGCAAAGCTTATTACACTGACTAGTTACACCTCATCCGCGGCTCGAAGATGTCCTCGATCCATTAAGAAAGCCGACCCAGATCTACTTTCAACCAAAGCCAAGAGATACATCAAGCCTCACAACGCAAATGTAACCACCCATCGGGATCCTGATGCAATATACTGCAAATCAATCAGCCTTGCAGGTTTTCGAGAAGAAGTCGATACAGGGTAGTCGTAGGCCAGCATTTCGAAACTGTCGAATCAGAATGGTATCTGACTCTGAATTGTATCTCAATCAAGTCTTAGTCCCAATACAGCAGGTTGGTTGAATCGGCCGCTGACCTTCCGCTCTAGGCATGTCTCTGCGCCGTAGAACTTTATTGCAGCATGTCTTAATCCCTTATCACTTGGCAACAGGTGATAACGAGTTGTTACTTGTCGAGCACGGGGCAAGTAAGCTGTTGCATATATAAAGCCCCAGTTCCGCCAAGACTCGAGCCAAGACTGTTGGCAAGATGACCGCTACATTTCAGGCTATTCATACGGAGTACGCTTAGTATACTTGGCTACGCTACTGAGTACGGAGTACCTACGTCGATCCCGTTGCCCCTATCATCTCTGGCTGTTCGACCCTGCAGCATGTAGCTGTACCTACGCCGCAATTCCTCATGATCCTCCGGCCAGTCGCAAAAGCCTCTGCAAATCATGTCGTCAGAAGACTAAGACTGTTATGCTTAATGACCAGTTCGCCCCACGGATTGACCTTATCTAAACGACACCTCGTCGGCCGAATACAAATGCATCTAGAAGTTACAAATCGCCAAGATGAACGAGCTGGCAGAAACCGGGGACCGTGGTGTTGTCCTTGGCATTGGGGCTTCTTGCGGGCGCTGGTCATGTCACGGTAACGCTGTGCTTTGGCCACCTCGGCGATGCCGCTGTTCACGGTTGAACACTGGGTATATCGCATTGGGATGCAGGGTAATTGAGGTAAAAATGGGTGTAGTCGAGCTGTCAAGGCATCGTTTAGGTGCCAATTGTCCAAGAGATGGTATAGAGCTGGCTGTTCTGTCTTTGGATGATGCTAGTGTCTTGGCCAGATATTTTGCATGGCCAAGACGGATGGTTGTTCCAGGGTAAGGGAAGTGATCTCGCTGTCACATCTCATGCCCAGCACGCCCAGATTTTGGCAGAACAATGGAATTGTTCTTTTGGAAAAGTACCCTTGATTGGCCATGAATTTGACTTCATTGTTCTAATTCGGTACAAGCCAATACCTGTTTCTTTTTTCTGACTGTGGTGAGGTGGGATGTGAGTATATCCCTCAATAAATGGATGATTCAAGAATCAACCCTTTTCGGCTTCCCATAGTAGTCCTCAACAGTATGGGGCGCTGCTCGTCCTGGCCAGCGAAATCATTGTTGAATGCACTTTCTGGACCGGATGCGATTCTCAAAGCATAGTCACAACTGTTATACTCGACTTTGATGTCTTTAGAATAGTCCTTTTTGAAGTCTCTTGAATATAGTGAGACCTTCGCATTGCCCCAGCGAGATTTATCAAGCAAGACATTAACAATGGTTGTGTGACCGAATACAGTCGGAATATGAGAGGTAAGACAGATACAGCCATCAACAGATCAACAATGGATATCCGCGACTGTTTGATGACTTTGACTTCATGATCAAAACCAGGTGTTCAACGACCCCGATAAGGCGACTCTTATATTCTTTAACCCTGTGTAACAATTGCATTCTTATGACATAGGATCGCCGTTTTGAAAATGTATACAGCCTCTTAAGGACAGGAGTATCTTGTGCCATTGTTTCCAGTAGAGACTCGCCATGGAGCAAGTGCCTCAATGCTTTTGGGGCCGTAGCAACCTCAAAGAATCGAAATATCATTCAATACTGATAGATGTATTCTACAGTTGTATATGATTCTCTTTGTTGCAAGTTTCCGCGACGTGGCTTAAGATGAGTTAGCTGGCCACGCACACGTTTACACTATGCTTTTGTAATTGTTACTCAGCCGAATGAATATTTGACGTATTTCAGAGACACGTACTTCTTTTGGAGAGCATTTCTATGGTATTTCTGTCTGGTCTGTTAGAGTTGGGCGCTGGACAAAATCAGATAGAAATATCTGCCACCGCCACTTGTGCTCTCTGTGCTTGAAAGGTGGCCGACCTTGCCGTCCAAGTTACCATTAAGGCCGAGCTAGCCTTAGCGTATTAAATACTCCGTCGTGTTGCATTTTGACCTGAGATAAGTCGCCGTTCGAGAACTGGATTGCATGAGACTATCATAAATACTGGTGGTGCCAGGACTCAACTCATAGGTTTTGGCTGAAACAATGCAATGCAAATGTTTCGACCCCGATCTAATGAGAACAGAATCCACGAAGGATAGAAAGGATTTCAGTATCGTGGTATGTTGTACATTTTGCTGGACGAAGATGATAGTGACTGTTTGACACGTGGGCGTCATGCAACGTGCAAATGATCGTATCAGAAAGAGTCCCAGTCCATTGGGTCGGCTTAGGCTTGCTGCAGAACGCCACCGGGACGCAGGCCGCCCTCTAATGACATGAAGTATCAGAGCCTCCTATACAACACCTGATGGCAGGCATGACAGGGGATGCAAGACATCGGGACCCCGCGCCGATGAGATACGGAATGCCTCATGATAGTCGACGTTATCATACTTTAATGCCTCGCCGAGTCGTAGACATGATAAGAAGAGGATTGCCTCTTTATATCAAGAAACTTGATAACACTTGCCTAAACACAGCTGAGTTATCAGACATTTATCAGATACTGAATCGAAGACGTTGGGTACGGTTATGAAATTGTCTCACGGGATTAGACGCCAACTAACTCTCGCCGTTTTCCCCGATTCGCCCCTCGCGGTACCCTTCCTCATTCACGTCAAAAGTGGCTTATCGCCCTGATTGACTGATACCATGCCTAGCTCGGCCCAGCTCCTCCTTACCATCGGCAGATAACCATGATAAGGTCAAGATATTGCGCAGCGATTTCATCATCGGAAACACATCCGTAGTGTCACGGAGAGACTAAACTCCACTGCTATCACATAGAATGGGCTACGACGAGTCTCGACTGATAGACGCTTGAAAGCTAGCTCGTTCTGGCCTAGTCGAAGCTGGGGTAGAATCCGGGGTAACTTTAAACACTCAGTGGGTGTCGTAAATGCCTGATAGCGTTTTGATAGCCTGTTTTTCTTTCATCCTCCTCCCTTGATGCTTGATATAGAGATAGCCCTCGCGGATACTTTCCCGTAGAATCCAATCACGATACGATCGCCATGTTGGTACAATTTACCCAGACTCTTTCGCCCCCCTAGCTCTATGAGACAGCTCCATCACGCATGAAGAAAACAGTATAAAGACGTACGATCGCCGTCGTGCAGAAAAGATGGATCCCAGCAAGCTCCCACTCCAGGGTTCTCATCTCCATACAACAGCTTAACTGAACTTGAACTCGCTTTGAGAGATCCTCCTTCATCATGCGTCGAGAAAGTATTCACGATGTCAACATTCCAGCTGGAATGACAGAAAAGTCCCGCGGTTCGATGACGAAAGACGAGGGTCTTGACCTCGCAGCTTCACGAAGCATTGACGAAGTTCAAGCTATTGAAATGCAAGAGGGCAAGCATGGACAATTCCATCGATCCTTTACACCAAGACAAGTTCATGTAAGTCCCATAAACCAAAACCACTCGCAATGCTAACATCTCCTTTTCAAGATTATTGCTCTAGGTTCCAATATCGGCTCGGGCGTCTTCATCGCTACCGGAAAAGCCCTCGCGACTGGCGGCCCAGGAAACATGGTGATTGCATATCTCATGGTGTGCTCATGTGTCTGGGCTGTTTTACAATCGTTATCAGAAATGACCATTGCGTTCCCTGTTTCAGGAAACTATATCGACTATGCTGATCGTTGGGTTGATCCCGCTCTGGCTTTTGGAGCAGGTTTCGCCGAGTGGCTTGGTTCGTTACCCCTGAACTTGATTTTAAGACATGTGCCCTGACTTGTCATAGGCTGGACTGCTATTGTCTCTGCTGAGGCAGGTTTCTTCCATATCTTGGTAGGATATTGGTCTGGGGGCTCGTTTCCTTTGGCTGCATCACGTAAGTTCCACCCCTCAGTCCTTTTGAATCTAACTAACGAGTCTTGTAGTCAGCATCTTCATGTTTGCCTGTCTCGTTATCTTTCTTCTCCCGAACACCGTATTCGCCTGGTTTGAATATGTGACGTCCTTGATCAAGATTTTCCTCTTCTTGATTATCATTACTCTATCCTTGGCTTTGGTTCTTGGAGCTGGTCCTAATGGTTATGTTCATCACGGAGAGACATGGACTGACCTACCAGCATTCTTGAACGGCTTCTCTGTAAGTCTCGAAGTAGAATCTTTTAGATTTTCTCTTGCTAACAATTTTAGGGATTTGCCAACTGTGCACTCCTCGCTACTTGGGCCGTCGGTGACCAAGTCTTCATCGGTATCATGGGCGGTGAAGCTGAGAGCCCACGCTTCTCCCTCGCTCACGCCACCAAGCTCGTTCCCTTCCGAGTCAACTTCATCTACATGCTCAGCGTCATCTTTATCACCCTCCTCGTTCCTTCCAACGACCCTCGTCTTCTCGGTGGAGGTGGTGTTGCCGCTTCACCCTTCGTCGTTGCTGTTACAGACTCTGGAATTCCCGGTATCTCTTCGCTCCTGAACGCTGGAATGATCTGTGGTGTCCTTGGCATCGCTGCTGAGTCAGTCTATCTCTCGTCACGAGTCCTGCGAACTATGGCTCATCAGGGTCTTATTTCTACACGTCTTGCACATGTCGATGATAAGGGACGCCCCAGGCTTGCTTTGATCATCACATCTGTTGTTGCTGTCGTTCTTGGATACATTCAACTTTCTGGTAAGTGGCCCCTCACACTCTGAGAATTACGACTAACGTTGTTGTAGCTGGTGGTCTTACTGTCCTGAACTGGCTGATCTCCATTACAAGCGCCTCATTCTTCACAAACTGGATCATCATCTCCTTCACCAACTACCGATTCCACTGTGCTCTGAAGGCCCAGAACGACAAACTCTTCTCAGAGACTTATGCCTGGCGATCGAGTGCTTGGCCCATTGCACCAGCATGGTTGATGCTCATCTCCGTCATGTTGCTGGTCTGCTGTATTTACTCCGGAATCAAGCCTGTTGTAAGTAACCTCCTCAACAATCCTCAGTCTATACGAGCAATCATCTAACTCATATTTCACAGGGTGGCGCTGGCTTTTCTGCCTCCAACTTCTTCCAATACATGATTGGTGTTCTTGTCATCTTTGGCTTCACTGCTGGATACAAGGTCATATTCCGAACTCCCTGGAGAGATCCTGCCACCGCCGACTGTCTCACCGGTCGACGACACTTAAGCGTCGATGAGATCAAGCAACTCGACGAGTACTATGCTAAGCCCAAGTGGAGGCGCTTCCTCACTTATGTTCAGCTGTGGTAAATACCACGTCTTGAAAGCTGTATGACAGTGTCGGGGTCTTGGTTACGGATGTATTCCGTAGGTTTCGGAGACTATTCATAGCATACTGTTAAAGCTTTTTCGCATTGTCCTCATCTACATATAAACCTCATCTTCGGTGATGTGCTCGTGATTTGTGTATGGAAGCAGGAAACCATTCCACTATGAAAGCTTCTACGGGTAGTTCGAGAGAGCTAGAGCGATGTCACTGACTCGATGCACAATTCTAAAATCTTATCTCGTTTAATAACTGACCAGAAAGAAGGATGACGAAAGGACAATCTTTGACGTCGACTTTGCACTTCCAGGGGATAGAAGAGAACTAAACATACTACCCAGCGTTACAAGACACGCAATGATGAATCTAGATTATACTGTTTGTATTCAAGTTATACTTTTCGACGCTCACACACCGTCCACATCCTCCGCCATCGGATCCTCCGGCCATGGCCATGTCAAGCTATCAATATCCAGCGAATTGGCAATATTCAGCAGCTGTTCCGCACTAAGTTCATAGTTCAGCCCCAATCCAAGGTCATCATCCGACTCGAAACTGAAAGGCTCGGCATAATCAGTGACAGAGCCTGTGCCACTGTCTATGTCATTCATAAAACCCTGTCGAGGCGTGTTTGGGCCCTGTGTTGCAACCACGGGCCTCGAGTCATTGTTGGCGAGGAAGCCTTTGAGTAAGTCTTCTAGTTGCTTCAGTTCAGCAGCCACCATGTTGGCCACAAGATTGCCTCTCGAGTTCATTTCGTCGAAGAGACCGTAGGCGCGTTGCGTCCAGGGAGTATGGTCTGGTAGTAGCGATGAGTCGATCGCAGCAGCCATGAGCAGTGCGATTGTAGCACTGAAGGCGGCGTCCTGATCGAACTTCAGGAATGTTTCTATCCGAGAATAAGTAGCACACTCAAATAAAAGCTGGTACCGGAGAACTGACCTAAGAGTCCTTGCTCAGAAAGACTGGAGAGGATCCTCAAAATCTGCTGAGCCGACTCGGTGCACATTTGGACTAGCCCTTTCACACTCTCTGATTGTAGCCAATGCATCAAAGCTACCTCTAAGTGACCAAGCCTGGAAAGCAGGAACGTGTATAGCAGTGGTCTCGTAGTGAGAATGATGCACTTGTTCTGTTAGAAGTTGGTAGTCAGAGGGAGACAGACGAGCTTACTTGGTGTTGCATCAAATGAAGATGTGCTGATATTCGTGATATGCCAGCCATCCCCTCGCTTGCCTGAATCTCAAAGGACTTATTCAATCGTTCTGTTACAGTAGCGATACTCTTGAGAACAGACTGGGTAGCGCCCAGGTATCGACTGTCAAGCTTTCCTTCAAGGCCGTAAACGGCTGCAATGGTTAGTAACTATGTCTCTGTAGCACAAGAACACACGCACTCTGATTTATCTTTGCAAGAACCCTGCAGAAGTCAACATGTATCTTCAGAGCCTCTAGCTTTTGCGGTTGTCCTGGGAACTCGGGAAAGCGTGCGCTTATCATCTCGTCAGCTATGCTGAGCGGAAGTCCCAGAAGCGAAATCAGATGGCGTTCGAGAACATAGAGTGTCCAGAACACATGTCGGCTTCTCTGTACGTAAGCTGCGTCAAGAGCATCGGATTGCATCTCAGTATGCATACCGTGTTCCAAGCCATGACGAAGTGCGGAGCAGACCTGATGCCGTTAGTTACTATACATATTAAAAGAGCCAGTCTCTTACCAGACGATATGCCTGTTGTATGTGATCCACAGATTGCAGATATAAAGCAGCGCAGCAAAGAACCTGCATCTCCTCTATGATATCGCAATCAAAGAAGTTGAAATCGGGCATGAGCTTCATGGCTTGTATGAAGAAGTCACCTCCAGGAGGCCGTCTCGACTTGGTTGATTGAACCACGAAAGCCTTCCCAAACGCCAGGACAAGAAGGTAGTGAACGAACCACAAAGGTTCTGCACGGGAATATTCAGTAGGGTTCTCATGGAACAGACGGAAGCGTTCCATGAAGATGTCCTCATCAAATAGGCTGTACAGCCAACCGCAGTGAAACTTGACCGAGTTGATGAGATACAGAGCAAAGTCTTTAGTTGGCAGGGCAGACATGTCTGGAGCATCCTGTGCAGTCAACTTTCTAGTTCCATCCCATCTTAGATCGAAGACCTTTCCCTCAGTGCCGG
The DNA here is from genome assembly GCF_000149555.1 of Fusarium verticillioides 7600. NCBI lineage: Eukaryota > Fungi > Ascomycota > Sordariomycetes > Hypocreales > Nectriaceae > Fusarium > Fusarium verticillioides. The sequence continues at coordinate 2,583,060 of NC_031681.1, forward strand.
CGAAGTGCAGATTGTGCATTGATAATGGACGGCCTTTGACACGTTCGTGGGTCATGGTCAAGACTCGCTTGTTGAAGGACCAATTTGATGATGTTCCCATGAAAACTGACGATAAGTTAATACTCAATTTGAAGTGCTAACTCCTTAGACGAGAGAGTATGGACTTACGGATGTGTCCTGTGACGCTTGGAACAAAGTCATACGTGTGGAAGGCTAATGGATTCGTGAGGGGAGCTTTGCCTTCGCCATTGAGTTGTCGTTGATCTTGTGCCTCTGCTGTTCCATATGGCGATATTGAAGCTGAAGTCTTTATCACTTGTTCTGAGATCCCCTTGCTCTCGGTAGATATTGGCATACGATCACCTGGTACTCTTAGTGAGAGGTCCATGGGAGACCAACAAAGACTTACTCAAATCGATGCTCCGTGACCGGCCAGCGGTAGCCTCAAGAAGGGAGTGCTCTTCTGACTTGCTCTCCAAGGCCGCCAACCTCTCTTGGAGACGGTTGATATACCTGGGAGGGATATGTAAGTATGGCTTCATTGATACTTCTTGGTACCGACTTACCCTCTTGAGACAACAACTTTACGTGATTCATCATCAAATTGACACACTGACCCCCTCTTATCACATTGCTGACATGGTTGCGACCCAGAACATCGAATCTTTTGATCTCGACATCTTACACAGCTGATAATCTCAAGTCAGTTGTTGAGCCCCTATCGTCAAGATAAGAACATACGCTTTGGGAACACGCTTCCTTGCATTATTTGGTCTTGTAGCATTGGCTCTTGTAGATGATGACATCACCCCTGGGATTAAAACACAAAAGAGGCACAGAAATGTTTAATGGCAATGATATCGATGTATGAACAAAACAAAACGATGGCATCCTTGTGACTCTCCATACTTGACGGGTAGGTTTCCGCAGAGAGGGAGAGCGGGGTAGGGATTGATAGGAACTCAGAGCCGAAAGGGAAGAATGGAAGTATTCTAGAACGAGTGGGTAATACAAGACGATTGGTCTTGCGGAGTTGATCGTCTACTGTTCCTGATTGCGTTAGGTAGATCGCTCATGTTAATTCAAGGTCCGACTATTGCCTGTAATATGGACGAAAATGGCCATGAAAGAGACCTGCTTGACCTGTGATCAAGGCATGGATTGAAGCTGATCTCCCGTCTTATGAAAGCCGCATGATACAACGTTGCAAAGACGCATGGCAATTATGCGAATTGGTGTTTAAAAATAGCCTATCATGACCTTGTAATGGTAGAAGCACATTAACTCATACTGTCTTCAGCCAAAACGATAATTATCCATGAAGTCGGACTCGTTACTCACTTTGGCCTCACCGAGTACGCCACTCGGCAAGAAAGTATTCTTTAGACCACACGACACGCAATTACTAGGCATTCCCATGTTCATTCCTGATTCTCCCGACGAGCTGCTTTGTGGATGGACCAAGCTAACGAGCGGCTGAAGGCTGAAGCTTATGGGCTAAGCTGGTGGCTTGCAGGCTGAGCTTTTGCATGTGCGACAAACAAGATCTTTGCGGAAGAAAGGGGCCTTGCTGTTGTGCTTATTTTAACCTTGATTGAAATCTTGACTGCTAGGTTGTATTCTTATAAGAGGGGAGCAATACCCATGCATTGAGTCATCATACTCACCTCCATACATCTACACCAACACCAGTAACCCCGACTTACACAGCCTAATAGTCTTGCTACTAAACAACAATGTTCGGCTTTCATCTCAGCTATCAGTGGCTTCACTATACTCGACCTTCAGGGCCTCCATCTCCAGTCCCTGAAGGTCTCGAGCGTCACTGGGTAAACACACTCCAAGGCCGAATCGAAGTCCTCTCCAATACCCCATCAATCACCAACAAGTTCAATGGCCCTCCCATCGTCTTCTGCCATGGCGGCATGGGCTGCGCGTGGGTATGGACAGAATACATGCAATATCTAGCAGCACGCGGTGTCCAATGCTACGCAGTCTCATTGCGTGGCCACGGTGAATCATGGCATCCATCGTATTTCCGCATGGTCTTTGCAACCCCTCGAAGTGCCTTGGCTTCTGATCTCGTTGCGGCTATAGAGTGGGTGCAGACGAGGGAAGAGAGGGAGGTTGTGCTTGTTGGACATTCAAGTGGTGGTGGTTTGAGTCAAGGTGTTCTTAGCGACGGATTGGCTAATGTGAAAGCACTTGCTTTGCTGGGTGCAGTCCCAGGGTTTGGATCGTGAGTCAAGATAAACACGTATCTCGGAGCCCCTACCAGGATACTAACACAGTCGCAGAATGGGCGTGTATATGAATTGGTGGAAGATGGACCCATGGTTCACAATACGACTGATCTTCCATCTCTGGCACTCCAACTCACCTCTCTCCCACCCAAAGCTCACCCAAAGAGCCTTTTTTGGCGACAAGTTCCCTCTCTCATCCGTCATCCCGTTCCAACGTCACATGAACCGCTATGAGAGTTACTTGTGGCCTTTCAGCATGATGTACAGCTTCACGTCGCCATCAAGCATCCTGAGTCATATTCGCAATGACGGCGCCAGCGGCGAAAAGGTTCTCGTGATGGCAGGTACTCAAGATAAGCTCATGACAGGTCCCGTGACGGACAAGACAGCGAAATTTTACCGTGAGGCTGGAAATGACAAGCGAGATGGTGTAAGACTACAATTCGTTGAGGGAGCAGGGCATCATTTACAGAACGATGTTCAGTGGGAAGATGGTGCAGAGAAGTTGTTTGAGTTTTATAAAGATATCGCATGAGGGTCTTTTAGAACTGGCCGAATGTTGATCATATTCGGTCGGTCTACCGTTTGCTATCGTTACTTTAGATCGGGACCCTTCCCGTAGAGCGCTCGCAACTCCGTCATGATAATTAACTGATAGCATTCGATATTGTACGCCCCGAATCAGCGGAAACGCTTAGGTACCATATGAAAATATCGGTTCGACATAATCGGTTCAAGATCCCGAGAGATGACCGAATCATCGTCCACTCAATTCAATCCTGTCGCTCCGGTAGCGGCCTCACATAACCCGAGCTAACCTAGACACGACAGTGAGAAAGCTCCGTTTGCTGTGCTGAAAGAAGCAAAAAACGGGGACGGAAGACAGGGGATTCCGGGGCTAGAGTCAGGACACAGCGTATTTCCCTGGGCGAAGTTCCCTCTTCCTCTTCCCCTGAGGCAATTCGTAGGACTCTGAATCAACAACCTCAATCCTCTTTTTACTGCTTAAAAAACTCTTGGGTTGCGTGACGTTTATATCTCGGTGCTTCATAGACCCGAAAACCCCGGCTTCTGTGCCCCGAATCGGAAGCCTACCGACGTTCTCTATCCTCTCGGCCTTCTTCCGTTGCAGCAGGCACATTTGCTTGCGGCACCGCAAAACGAGACCTTTAGGGCCTCAGGCAGACAACCTGGCGCCCCTTCAGCGGTTGTCGTCCGTGGCAGTGGGGGTTGGTGCAGCAGCCAGTCGTAGCCTGTTAAGATCGGCACTTGCAATGGAGGGGAGAAAGGTCCGGGTGCCCCGCGCTACGGAGCTGTCCGCCGAGAGCCCCTCTTCTTCGGCGGGCTTCAAGACGTATTCGGCCGCTGGAACTGCATCTGCGTCGGCCGATAGGATCTCTCTCGTCTCAGGTCACTTGTCGTCTTCTTCTTATACCGCGGCTTCTCCTGCTCAAGCCTCAGTTTCTACCCAAGCTCGTCGTCTTTCAACATCCACAGCCACCATGTCTTCTCAACCTGAACACGCTACTCTCCTCATTCCTGGACCCATTGAGTTCGATGATGAGGTCCTCAAGTCCATGGGCCACTACAGGTACGTTCGCGTGATGTGATTGATAATATCTCGCTTGCTAATACTTGTCACACAGTGAGAGCCACGTCGGCCCCGGCTTCGTCAACACCTTCGGCGAGACCCTCACCCTGACCCGCAAGCTATTCCAATCGACCGACCCCTCCGCCCAGCCCTACGTTATCTCCGGTTCCGGTACCCTGGGATGGGATATTGTTGCTGCCAACCTTGTCGAGGCCGGTGAGAACGCCCTCGTTCTCAGCACTGGATACTTTGGTGATGGCTTCGCCGACTGCCTGCGCGCCTACGGTGCCAACGTCACCAAGCTCGACGGTGAAGTTGGCGGCCGACCTCAGCTCCCCGAGATCGAGAAGGCTCTTTCCGAGAAGAAGTACAAGATCCTCACAGTCACCCACGTCGACACATCGACTGGTGTCCTGAGTGAGCTTAAGAACCTTGCCGCTACTGTCCGCCGTGTCTCCCCCGAGACTCTCGTTATCGTCGATGGTGTCTGCAGTGTTGCCTGTGAGGAGATCGCTTTCGATGAGTGGGGTCTGGATGGTGTTGTTACTGCCAGCCAGAAGGCCATTGGTGTTCCCGCTGGTCTCTCCATCTCATTCTTCAGCGGCCGAGCTGTCGCCGCTGCTCTTGAGAACCGCAAGACTCCCATTCCCGCTTACTTTGCCTCCCTGAAGAACTGGACACCTATCATGAAGAACTACGAGGCCAAGAAGCCCTCTTACTTCGCTACTCCTTCTCCCCAGCTCATCCACGCCCTCCACACTAGCCTTACTCAGATCCTTACTAAGCCCCTGTCTGAGCGATTCCAGGGCCACATCGAGGTCTCCAACAAGGTCAAGAAGGCTGTTACCGACCTTGGTCTGAAGGTCGTTGCTACTAAACCTGAGGACCAGGCTCACGCCATGACTGCTATTTACCTGCCTGATGGCATTGGCGCTGCTGATGTTCTGCCCAAGTTGGCCGCCAAGGGTGTTGTCTTTGCTGGTGGTATTCACAAGGCTATTGCTCCCAAGTATATCCGATTCGGCCATATGGGAGTCAGCGCTGTAAGTGTATCTGAATTTGTCTACTCGAGATAACCTGCTAACATGGTTTTGATAGCTTGACCCCAGCCGAAACCACATCGAGAAGGCTCTCAGCGCTCTTAAGGATAGCTTGTTCGAGGTTGGCTACAAGGCTTAGAAATGGAGTGAACGAATATCAACATCGCTTGAAGATGGCCAAAAGAAAGACGGCACATTGTCAGTTCTTGGCCGTCCATGCAAAAAAGTTAAATAATGAAACTATGGCTGGCCATGTATGGATATCTGGATACAAACGGAGCCAACTATAGAGGGTTGGCCAGTATTGTCTTTTGTCGATAGAGCGAGCCTTGAAAAAATATGATACTCTGATGACCGACGTGTCTAGATATGGTTCGTTGAGTTTTGTGAGCTATCAGTTTATGCCTGGTGATGTTGTCTGCTGTCATGAAGGGTGCGACAATCCCTCTCGTTTATGCAGAACATCAACGCTAGATACAGTTCATGACAGCCTAAATATTAACATGCTTCAAGAGGTAGTCCTGGATATATGTTTGGCTTGTGGTTGTTATCATACAAGGCATCTCAGATTACGATTGTGATTCTGGTAGCCGCATGCGGTAATTTCAGCTCACAGCTTTTGTACGAGATGGACAAACACGCGCCGTTGTCAAACCCAGAGCGAATCATGAGCGAATCATGAGATCGATCGATTAATTAATTATGCGCCGGGGAGGCTGGGGAGTTTCGGTAAGTTCAAGTACCACTACAAAGATCCCAGCGTCATGGGTCCGGCAATCCGTTAGCTGAGCTCCCTTTTGGTATGAGAAATGCGCAGTGACAGCATCAACCGCCGTCACGGATCAAAGTAGAGATACATTGATGTGATGGTGACATGACATGACAGGCAACCCTCCATCAGACCTCGCATTTTCAAGCCCCGCTGCTGACAAAACCGCCCTCAGTGTGAGACATACGGATATAGGGATCCAGTGCGTTAAGATCAAGACGGGAGAGCTCTGAGCTTGACCTCCGTGGTTGCTGGTGGTTACTGGAACTTACCTTATAGCGTAAGGTAAGGTAGTGACGCAGGCAGGCTGCTCGCTGCGGGGCATTTCTGTGCTCGGTACTCCACTAAAGGTACTGTATTCACAGTGCTTTTGCTCCCCTTCAACTCCACTCTCGTCCACTTCAAGCCGTCCAGACCATCTCTTCACACCTCACCTCACCTCACCGACGTCGTCCACTTTGCCTTGCCTTAGTTCCATTTGCTTTTACCAAAGCCGAACTTTGCGTTTCTCCTCTTTTCCATTTTTCCCACGCGAACACCGACAAACATTCACATCGCCTTATCCCGTCTCCCTCTCTCTAGCCCTCTCTCTTCCATATTATAGAGAGCAAGCTGCGCCACTGCTTCTCTGATCTAGATATATCTGCCTGGGGCTGGTATTTGCTTGGATCTTCTCTCCCCCCCGCCTCGTCTCGTCCGCCCACCACAACCACCACCTCCAACCGCCAACCTCTTCCTCCTCCCACCTCGTAACGATCCTCTCGTGAACCCGAAATAACCACACGAAATGGCCGCCTCCATTGAAGAGCTGGACGTCCTCGTCCGCTCCTTCTACGAGGGGCGCGGTGAGCAGGTAGGTAGTCTTCTGGGCGTCGGTTTTTACCAACCGTGGACCCCGCGCGTCGACATGAGTGAGGAGCGATAGCTAACCCGGCCTCGTTAACCGTGTAGCAAAAAGCCGCCCAAGCTGCTCTCAACCAGGTTCGTACAGATCTAGCTCTCGGCTCGTGCAGAGCTTTTTACTGACTAGAGCTTCAGTTCAAAGAAGACCCCGATGCGTGGCTCATGGTCGACAAGATCCTCTCGGATGCGCAGTACCCTCAAACCAAATGTGTGTAGCCTCGGCTTTGCGCCACTTCCTATGCTGTGCTGTATCCAAGCCAGCTCTCCTCCCTTCGATCTATGCGAATGCTTGACTTGTGAATCCACTCGACTAACAAATTTTGACAGACTTGGGTCTGCAGGTTCTGGACAATGTGATCTTGACAAGATGGAAGGTCCTCCCTCGGGAGCAGTGCCAAGGTCCGTCCTCACCGCGATAACAGTTAGCAACCAATTCTGACGACATGTAACTCGTAGGAATCCGAAACTTCATCGTCCAGTTCATTATCCAGTGCTCGAGCACCGAAGAGTCGCTGCGCCAGCAAAAGACCTTGCTCAACAAGCTTAACCTCGTCCTCGTTTCCGTACTCAAGCAGGAGTGGCCTCACAACTGGCCTACCTTTATCAATGAAATCATCTCGTCCTGCCACTCCAATCTATCCATCTGCGAGAACAACATGATCATCCTTCGCTTGCTCTCGGAGGAAGTTTTCGACTACTCAGCCGAGCAGATGACATCGACCAAGACACGCAACCTCAAGCAGACCATGTGCGCCGAGTTCTCGCAAATCTTCAACCTCTGCCAGGAGGTCCTCAACACGGCCACACAGCCTAGTCTGATCAAGGCGACCCTTGAGACGCTTCTGCGATTCTGCAACTGGATCCCCTTGGGATACATCTTCGAGACACCGCTTATCGAGACACTTCGAACCCGTTTCCTCTCGACCCCCGAGTTCCGCAACGTCACCATGCAGTGTCTTACTGAGATTGGTGGCCTTCAGACTGGCGGCCCCGGCCAGCCCAACTCTTACGACGAGCAGCTTGTTAAGATGTTCACAGAGACCTTGACTACCATTGCTAACATCATTCCCGTTTCTCTTGATCTCAAGAGCACATATCCAAGCAGCAACTCGAGGGATCAGGAGTTCATACAAAACCTGGCTCTCTTCCTTTGCAATTTCTTTGGGATGCACTTGAATGTACGTTTTATGCTGTGTTTGATATCCGGACGAATCTAACATAATTGCGATAGCTCATCGAGAAACTCCCCAACCGCGATTTCCTCATCCATGGTCACTACTATCTGATTAGGATATCGCAGATCGATGATCGAGAAATTTTCAAGATTACCCTTGACTATTGGCTCAAGCTTGTCCAGGAGCTTTACGAGGAGATGCAACAGCTCCCCATGACCGACCTGAACCCTCTCATGGCAGTTGGCGCAGGAATCTCTGGAAGCGGCGCCCCGAACCCTACGATGCTCAACAACTACCCTCTTCGAAAGCACAAATACAACGAGGTCCTCTCGAACCTTCGAGTCGTTATGATCGAGAAGATGGTCCGTCCCGAGGAAGTCTTGATTGTTGAGAACGACGAGGGTGAAATTGTCCGAGAATTCGTCAAGGAGAGTGACACAGTACAACTTTACAAGACGATCCGAGAGTGCCTTGTATACCTGACACATTTGGACGTGGTCGACACAGAAAACATCATGACCGAGAAGCTCGCTCGGCAAGTCGACGGAAGCGAGTGGTCCTGGCATAACTGCAACGTTCTTTGCTGGGCCATCGGCTCGATCTCTTTGGCGATGAATGAGGAGACAGAGAAGAGGTTCCTTGTTACTGTCATTAAGGACCTCCTCGGTCTCACTGAGATGAAGCGTGGCAAGGACAACAAGGCCGTTGTCGCCAGTAACATTATGTACATTGTCGGACAGTACCCTCGCTTTCTCAAGGCTCATTGGAAGTTCCTTAAGACAGTCGTTAACAAGCTGTTCGAGTTCATGCACGAGTCACATGAGGGTATGTGAAAACCAGCTTGAGCTGACTGTTAAAATGCTGATCAACATTGGTTTAGGTGTCCAGGACATGGCTTGCGATACGTTTATTAAGATCGCCCGTCAGTGTCGACGTCACTTTGTAGCTCTGCAACCTAGCGAGCAGGAGCCGTTCATCGAGGAGATTGTTCGAAACATGGGTAAGATCACATGCGACTTGACGCCTCAACAAGTGCACACCTTCTACGAAGCCTGTGGCTATATGGTCGCCGCTCAGGGCAACAAGCATCAGCAGGAGAGACTCCTTGCCGACCTGATGGCTATTCCCAACGCAGCCTGGGACGAGATCATTAAGCAGGCAACAGTCAACCCAACTATCCTTCAGGATGCCGAGACTATCAAGGTTATTGGAAACATCATGAAGACGAATGTGTCTGCTTGCTCATCTGTGGGGTCCTATTTCTATCCCCAGATTGGCCGCATCTACCATGACATGCTTCAGATGTACAACGCCACAAGTACACTTATCTCTGAGGCTGTGGCTCGCGATGGCGAACTCGCTACTAAGATGCCCAAGGTCCGAGGTCTCCGAACCATCAAGAAGGAGATCCTCAAGCTCATTGAGGTGTACGTCGATAAGGCAGAGGATCTTCAGGCTGTCCGCGCCCAGATGGTTCCTCCTCTGCTGGAATCTGTCCTTGTCGATTACAACCGCAATGTCCCTGGCGCCCGAGATGCCGAGGTACTCAAGGCTTGCTCTACTATTATCACCAAACTTTCTGTCAGTGTTACCTTAATCATTTTTGCAGGATTTAATACTAACAAGTAACAGGCTTTGATGGAGGACCAGGTTCCTACTATCATGCAGAACGTTTTCGAGTGCACTCTGGAGATGATCAACAAGGACTTCTCCGAGTTCCCCGAGCACCGGGTCGAATTCTTCAACCTCCTCCGAGCCATCAACTTGCACTGCTTCCCTGCCCTGCTCAAGCTCGACAACAACCAATTCAAGTTTGTTATCGACTCATGCTCATGGGCTTTCAAGCACGACAACCGAGATGTCGAGGCAGCTGGTCTTAACATGGCTCTGGAGCTGATTAACAACATTGCTGAGAAGACTGATGTGCAGACCGCCAACGCTTTCTTCCAGCGATTCTTCATCACCATCCTCCAGGACGTGTTCTTTGTTGTGACGGATAACGACCACAAGGCCGGTTTCAAGACGCAATCCATGTTGTTGATGAAGCTCTTTTACTATATCAACCCAGCCGATGGATCTCAGCCCAAGATCCAGGGTCCTATCTACAGCCCCGATCAGGCTGCAGCTGGAACTGACAACCGGGAGTTTGTCGCCAACTTCGTAGCTAACCTCCTACAAAACGCCTTCCGCAATCTGCAAGCGTACGTATCACCTCTGCCCTTCATGCCACTAAGCTAATCTCTGTACAGGAACCAAATCACAAGCTTCGTCGAAGGCCTGTTCACGCTTAACACGCAGTACGACAAATTCCGACTCAACCTCCGTGATTTCCTTGTCTCTCTCAAGGAGTTTGCTGGCGACAACGCTGAGCTCTTCATTGTCGAAAAGGAACAACAGGAGCAAGACGCCAAGACCGCTGATATGGAACGACGACAGAAGGTTGGCGGTCTTCTCAAGCCCTCTGAGCTGGAAGATGAGGAGCTATGACTCAACGAAGAACTTCGGACCGAATTTGCGCCCCATGCCGCCGATGAAGCGGGACCGACAGATGCAGCTGGTGATGGCTGGGAGTTCTATGGTCTCTGAAAGTTTGCACTCAAGCTGCAACCGAGCGGCCTTTCTCTCCATCTCATGCATGTCTTGACATCTCGTCCACGCCCAATTTCCTTCCTGTTATGATACCATATTCCTTCCATAGAAGAGTGGCCATCCGCCTTGCCCGGCGGCGCAAACGAGAAAAAAAAGCCCTTGTCTGGATCCGTCCTGCCCTTGAAAGTCTCAAGGGAGGAACTTCGAAAAACAAACAACGAGAGAGTGTGCGAAAGGTCAAGGAGCCCCGGTTGAAGTTTTCGCTGTAGTCGGTTGTTTGACTTTTGATTTAACGACGTTAACGCTCGAGCTATTATTACCATTCCGCCTTTTTATGAATAAAATAAAGAGAATTGACATGCAGAAGATTCAGAGTATCGTATTGTGTTCGCAGGAAGGGGGAAACAGGCTGGGCTCATGTAGATATCGTTATAGCTTACACTATGGATAATCGTACAGAGAAAGATGAGATGGCATTCATCGGATATGTGTGTGCTCCTGTCCGTGAAATGAAAGGAGATATTCACTGGTGTTGATGAAACTGTTATAGATGGAGGTGTTTGAAGTATTTTACTTGTTTATTGAAAGATTTGAGGTCATCGTCCTTCGAATGGTATCTTTTCCTGCCTCTAAAGCCACTCTATGATGAACATGACAGTTGCAAGCATAAATGATATCATCACAACAGATGATCACAGCCTAAAGCCTTCACGTTCTCCTCCAAGTTCATACTAGCCTAGGCCAAGCTTGAACCAGGCCAGCTTAACCTTGGTCGGAATCGACGACACCTCCGAAGGATTCCTAAAAGATCACGTCCCTGATTTCCTATTTCGATGCTTGATGATCTGACTCCTTGTATGGTGGTGCGAAGGTCTGCGACCTAAGCTCGGCGACGTCTTTGTTGCCCTTGATGTGTTCGAATGCGGTGCTTCCACGAGCTCGCATAGGGAATTGCTCCTGTGAAGGCATCTCAATGTCCTCGCTCTGAACGTCATCGGTACAGGACTAGAGTCTTGTCCTCTGTCAATCTTCTCATCCTTGATCCCTTTCCAACTCCTCAAGTGGCCATCGCAAAGCCTCCTTCCAGTAGCTTCCAAGGTGATCCGCAATCAAATGGATCAGGAATGCGCCCGAATCGCCAAACAACCAGACATGTCGACATCTGTGGAGGAGAACACCATAATAAGCCAAGACGAGCAACGCTTCGGGGCGGTGCTTTCGAACTGGCTCTACGTAATTATCGTCCAACACAACTGGAAAAGCCGAGGCAGCTTGTACGTTTACACTCTTGGGTAGATTCCTGTGAACATTGAAAGCCCACTGTAATGTACGAGCGGCTGTACTGCATGCTTCCACGGCTGATGGACTCAAATCAGAGTTTTCGATGAGAGTTATGAGGGGGGCACACTCATCGCCCTTATCACCGAGCTCTGCTGCGTTTTTGACACCGAGAAAGAATGGCGCTAGGGGAGATCTGATAAGAGTCTGGTAGCCTGGCGATGAAGACGATTTCACGCCGCGATGAAGGCAGACAGAGTCACAGAATCTCTCTATAAAGACGTGAAATGTGGCTCGATACTGAGTGAGTGTGTCGTAAAGCATATGTAAGCTCAGCAAGGACGAGAGCAAGAAACGGGGAACAAAGCGAGACTCGTAACTGGCAGCGTCTTGGCTGTCTCTGTTGAAGTACGTAAGAGCTCGAGTCTGTAACTCGGTAGCGATGCGCCTCCAAGAAGCTGCGCTTTCAGCTGAAGTTTCAACGAGAGTCATGGCAAGGTGATCTGCTGATATAGCGAGGAGCTGGTCCAGAGCGTACGGAGCTTCTGATGACCAGTCGAGAGCGAGGTCTATGATGATGTCGACGTTGTCAACATCGAATAGTAGAGATTTGCGGAAGTGATGTAACAGTATGAGGTGCTTGTTGGTAAAGGTTGGCGTAGGAAGAGAGTCTGACAGTGAATTTGATAGAGGCGACTCAGACAAGTCTGCAGCAGCGAACGATTCTGTGAAAGATGGCAGAGAAGTCGAGTGTGCGCCGTCATCAACATTCGATGAGAAGCCGGAGTTGGAGTTTAGTGCAAGATATGACGGAGGTGGTATTGAAGAAGGCCGGTGAGAGGCCGTAGTGCTCGAGATGGTATCGGCAGGACTCTCAACCTGACTGGTACTCATAGGCTCATTGAAGGAAGACACAGGTTGCTCTGGTGGAGTAGGCGCAGCGGCTGGAGTAGGCGGAGCAGGAAACGAGCATGTCCTCTCACTGATGACGCAGTTACTACACGCAGGACGGTTCTCATCGCACTTGATATGTCGTCTCTTACACTCCAAGCAGCCGTTCCGGGACTTGCGATGTGCCCGGCGGAGCTTGGCAGTAGCGGCGCCGGAGCCGGAACCGGAGCCGGAGGTTCTCGGAGGCATCGGGAGAAGAAAGGAAGTATAGATAAGGTAGGGGAGTGAGAGTGATCAGGGGGCGAAAAGAATTGTTCTCGATCAGCATGCACAAGTCATGGTATGTTGTTCTGTCCTGGCTAGTCCTGATGTGTTTTTGCTTTAATTGAAGACGTGCGTCCTGATTGGTTGGCAGCTTTAGTCCGGAGACTTTAATCGTATTCCTCGTCGTATTGCCCCAGTGTAGGAGGCTTTGTTACTTTCCTGTGGCTTCAGTAGTGATCATCGATGGATGTGCTGTTGACAAAGCGGAGTGTTGACGTTGGGACAATTCCGAAACCGTTGGTAACTTTAGTCATGCAAGTGGACAACCAGTCTAAGTAGTGAGTAAGAAGAAAGGTCTAGCAGAGCATGACCCATCAGACATTAACAATTTATCAGGAGCAATCAACGACATCTTTAGTGGCTTAAGCTCCCAAAACTGGTGATAATCAACCAATATTCGCTTTCGGTACCAAGAGTTCTGTCCATCTCAAAATAGAAGCTCGTTCTCTCTATCAGCCTTACAGTAATACACCAGAAGGGTTACAAAGGGGCCACGTTATGTGGACTATTGCGTAGGTTAACTGGTGGTTTGAATAGACTTAAACCGATTTAGAAATGTTTTAACCTCATGATTCCGCTCCTCCAATCGGTATCTTGCCTTTTTGGTGGTGATGCCAAGACAGTATATGCCGGACTGCCGCTGACACTATCACAACACCAGGAACCAAGAGATCATATTTCTCCCCAAAAGAGGTGTACAAGAATGATGTTGATCTCCCCTATAGAAGAAAACCTCTGCAATCCATCCATTTTGGTCTTTGTTGCTAAAATGCCCCTCAAGAAACATACAAGAGTCATCTACAACGAAATCAGAATACGCGTTCATCGGATCCAGCTTCAATTTTCGTATTCATCCCCCAAAACCTATACGCGTATACTCACCTCCATCTTATAAATCACCCATGTTCTCACAACCAAGCCACGCAATGTCCACGTCGTCCGCACACAAACCACTCCCATTCTGCCTTACCCTCAGGTACACCAGACCCAAAACATATCTTAGCCAAACAACGGGGTATATTCCTATCTCGTCTCACCAAACTAACTACCTTAGTCATCGAAGCCCGCAAACTCATCCTCCTTGTCCTTCTTGGCCGCCGCAGCTTCAGCAGCAGCCTTTTCGCGGTTCTGTCTCCGGACCTCGGCGATGAGTTCGTTTAGCTCCATTTGCTTAACCTTTTCTTCGTCCGTCATCTTGGATGTGGCCTCAGCCTCACGGCGCTTACGTCGCTTCTCCCTGCGCTCAACTCTCTCATCCTCCTTTTCGTGCTTAGCGCTCCATGCTTCGTTGTTCTTTCGCTTTCGCTTTGTCTCGTCGCTCTTGTCCTTCTTCTCTCCGGACTTTTCCTCTTCGAGAGCTGCTTTTCGTGCTTGCTCGCGTGTCTTCTCCTTGTAGGCGTAATTGTCCCAGTCGATTTCGAGACCACACATCTTGTCGCCCTTCCAGCCCTTGAGCTCAGGCATCCTGGGCATGCGAAGCAGGCCCCATGCATTGCCGAGATCAGCCCAGTCGAGATCAGCTGCGCGGAAGATAGATGTTGCCTGATGAGCGCCGTAGCTTCGAGCCCAACTCACAAATCCCTTCTGAGCCTTGTCGAAAAGTGCTCTATCCGTCAACACTAGGTCCCTCATCTTCTTTGTAGCAGCCACAGCATCCTCCTCTGATGTAAAAACGGCTGGCTTCTCCAGCTTTAAAATTGGTGTCTTGCGAATCTCCAAAAATTGCACGTAGTCCTCCTCTCGCCCAGGGTGCAACATAACCACAGCCAGACCTTTTCGGCCTGCACGACCAGCTCTTCCACTACGGTGAATGAACGCCTTGGGATCTGAAGGAGCATCGATCTGAACCACCAAGTCAACCTGAGGAATATCTAATCCACGAGCTGCCAAATCGGTTGTGAGTAGTATTGTAGGGGTAACAGAGTTCAAAAAGCGGTTGAAGTTCTTCTCTCGTACTTTAGCCGGGTGCTTCCCATGTAAAGGTACTAGCGCAAAGCCCTCTGGTAAGATCGCAGGCAGAACATGCTGGAAGTAATCGACAGCAGCGCATGTTGACAGGAAAACAATGCTCCGTTGGGGTTTGATAGGTAATTGTCGAAGAAGTTCTGCCAGGGCAGGCAGTTTTTGACTCGCAGGCTTGACCATATATGCCATCTGGAGACTGGCAGGTGTTTTCCTGTCTTCAAGAATTCCGCCATCCTTCATCTTGACCTTGACTTCAATCTTGACGGGATTTCGTAAACCAACTCGGATGATCTCTCCAACAGCCTCACTAACACTGGCGCTGAAAAGACCCGTTCTTCTTTGTTTGGGAAGATGTGATAGGATTTTCTGCAAATCAGGCTTAAAGCCAAGATCAAGAAGTCGATCGGCCTCATCGAGAACGAGAACCTCGAAAGAGGATTGAGGGCAGTGGACGTGAGGTGAAGACAGGAGTTCGACAAGTCGGCCGGGCGAGGAGATAAGAACATTAGGACTGTTTCGAAGGAAGAAGCTCAGATCTTGGGCGGTGGTCGTGGTGCCCCCAACGAGCAGCTGGGGGACGATGGCGGGTACAGTGGTAGAAGGTCGTTTTTCGTCGCCTTTGAGGTGCGGGAGTATTTCAGCCGAAGCTTCGTGGAATTGTAACAGATTTACAAGAACAGTATGAATCTGAGCAGCCAGTTCGCGAGTAGGAGAGACGATTATCGCAGCAACATGATGCTTCTTCGTGGGTTCGCTAAGTCGCAAAAGTTTTTGTACAAGCGGGATGAGAAAGGCAAGGGTTTTTCCACTACCAGTGACTGCCTACAAAGAAGTTAGGAGGCCAATCGCATATTTAACAGTAACAGAATCATACCTCAACAACAACATCTTTGTTTCCAAGGAAATGCGGTAATGTTGCAGCTTGGACGGGTGTCATTTGGCTAAAGCCCATGGTTGCGACAGCATCGCGAATCCATTCTGCAAGAGGGGGATTAAGAGCATCCCAAGCTCTCGGGCTTCTCTTTTTCACCTTTTCTGAAGCCATTATAGAACGAGACCGAGTCTTGTAATTTTATGCAATTATTATTACAGCCTGTCTTTACAGATCCAAGGCGCATAGAGGGGCCGTCTTTGGCATCTTTTGCGCGAAACATTTCTTGAAATTTTTATCTTATCACCACGTGAGATCATCGAGTTGTGGCGCAGTTCAGTGTGATATGTGGCTGACGTAGCATTCTGTCTCATCACGGCACGTGCTCACTTGGTTATGATGTCTTGTCCATCTGAATGACGTGGGATTTGATGGTCCCTGAGCTGGATGATTCAATTTGAGTGAAATGTGGCAGCTGACATGCCATCTTGATAGGCAGATATTGCACAAGAAGCAATCAGGGCAGTTGCGGAAGAGCCGGAGACTGAGACTGGTGAGTGCCAGGATTAACATATAATCTTGTTTTTTAATTTTATATGGTCCTTCACAAGCTATTAGTAGACTCTGCTGCAATACGAATATTTTTACCAAATTTTACATGATAATATCTCCAAGACCGAGGTGTTTTGTTTCAACAGACCCTCTCGTAGATCATCACATGCTAGAATAAAGACATTCTTGGAAAAAGGCGGTGTCTTGTGCGGGTTGAACTGAACTGAGATCAACGCCACAGATGCACAGGTAGGTACGTATCTGGAGAGTTCCGAGTCTGGACCCAGACGAAAAATCTCCAACCGTTGCAGCCAAAGCCAACCAACGCCAAACTTGATCAAGAACCAGCGACACAACGATCCTCGAGAAAAGCCTCGCTTAGGTCTTAGCAAGTATCCTCAGGGTCACGCGACTCTCTATTTTCTTCTGTTCTCTTCTTGTCTCAGCGGCCTAGTCACGCCCGTCGAGTTAACCCCCCATTGGCATATCCATCACTCGGCCCAGTCTCTCACAAGCCTGTACATCTAAGACCTGTGCTGTACCGTAGGTTAGTAGTTCCGCCGTACTACATGTGTGCGTGCCCCGGTCACGGCCACGGTCATCAGTACCTTATATCTCCGAACCCATCATGCGGCGGGGGATCCAACCTCCGCTGCACCCTTGTTAATCAATCTGGATTCAATAAACACCCTCGACTCTCACCACTCTCTCAAGTCTCGGCCAAAACGTAGCCCGAGTCCCCCGAACCGGAATTCGAGTCAGAGCCTGAGCCCGAGTCAGGGTTACGGCCAGAACCAGCAGCTACATCATCATCACCTTCAGCATCACCACCACCAGCAGAATCTTGGTCTTGAACACAGCGGCCAAGGTCTACGCCACATCTATCTACGACATAGCCACGACCACGACGACCACGAGCAACATCTTTTGGATTTGGGGAAAAAGCAACATAATATTCCCACTAACGGATCCTCTCACTACGACACCCCCAACACCTTCACAATTTCATCTCCGTCAGAACCCATCTCAACGGTGCGCTCATCGCGCCGTGATAAACATCTCCACTCTACAATACCCAATACCTTCTGGCCCTCCGGCTTCAACGCTCTCAGTCGCATAGTAGTCGGCGCCATCCGCTGTTCCGCCCTCCCACCATTCTCCTACACCATGTCCTTCCGATCCAAGATCCCGGAGACCCCCCGCGTCATCTCGCCGAGTCCCACCCCATCCGAGCGCGATGCCGCCGATTACATGGGCCCCGTTACACGCTCGGCTGCCCGGAGACGGACACCCACGCCGCAGCCCCTCGAGGAGGAGCCCGATGAGGATCTATCCGAGTCCCCCGAGTTTCGACGCGCCCGAACCCGCAGCCGCTCGCCGATCGATACACAGGCCGTGACGCGCTTGACGAGGCGTACGAGCACTGCTGCTAAGGCGGGCAAGGTGTCCAAGGATACTATTCCAGAGGAGCAGGCGACGTCTAATGGGGCGCTCGTCAGTAACGGCAACGGAAAGTCCACGACATCAAATGGCCACCTTGCGCCGCCTCAACCTGCAACACCGGTGGGATGGTCCTGGCGTGACTTTAGTCGAAGTCCCAGTCCCTTGGGCCTTATCCCTATCCACCGACACTGGAGAACCTTTGTACACAAGCACGAGGTACCCCGCAAGGTGCTCCACGTGTCGATCGGTTTCTTCGTTATCTGGCTCTACGTGACGGGAACTCAGACTACATCAGTCACACCGTGGCTCATGTCAGCGCTCATCCCAATCGCTGCCACTGACTGGCTCCGACACCGATATGCGTCCGTCAACCGTCTCTATGTCAAGGTCCTCGGTGCTTTGATGCGCGAGAGCGAGTACTCTGGCTGGAACGGTGTGATCTTCTACCTCCTCGGTGCCTGGGTCGTCCTCTATGGCTTCCCCAAGGATGTTGGTATCATGAGCGTTCTCTTGCTCAGCTGGTGCGACACCGCTGCCAGCACCTTCGGTCGACTTTGGGGCCGATATACCCCCCGTCTTCGCAGGGGCAAGTCTCTTGCTGGCTCGACTGCTGCTTTCCTCGTTGGCGTTGGCACATCGTACTTCTTCTACGGCTGGCTCGTCCCTACAGTTGGCCCATTCCCTGGTGACGAGAACTTCCTCTTCAAGGGTGTTCTCTCGCTGCCCAAGACCATCTGCGAGGCTGTTGGTGTCTCCAAGGAGCAGACAACCATCTCTGGAGCCCTCGCGCTCGGTGTCATGAGCTTGTGGTCCGGCTTTGTCGCTTCTGCCAGTGAAGTAGTTGACATCTTCGGTTGGGATGATAACCTGACGATTCCCGTGCTCAGCGGTCTTGGTATTTGGGGCTTCCTCAAGGTCTTCTCTTAGACGGTGCACATTTCAGGATGGGAGCGGCTCTTATGAGCATAAAAAGCTGCTATTTCCACCAGATCACGGCGCATATGAGAGATTGAGCAATCGCATATATGCAATGCATTAGTCTGACATTGTGCATGCATTGGGGGTTCATGTGTATACCCTACTCTCCCCTCGTTTTCCCGTCTTTTTTATTTCTCTTACTCCTTCTTCTTTGTCAAAGCATTTATCTTGTGAAAATGGGTCTGCTGGAGATTGAGTTTTTACATATGTTCTCGGCATCGAGGGCTTTGTTTTTGGTTTGTACTTTACTCAGCTAGGCTTGCGAGATGGGAACGGCGTGCGGAAGAGGAGGAAGAACATGAAACCCTCTTACAAAAATCAACATAACGGTTCTCCGGTTTGGGGTACCTGGCTGCGAACCTTGTTTTCAGGTGTCATGCGGTGTCACATCGGGATGATATATATCTATTCCTGAACTTCGGTGGAACATCTGGTATAGAAAACGGAACGGGACAGCATGATAGGTGTGATGTCTTCGGGACTATGTAGACAGAACGAGACCACAGAGGTATCTAGATAACGAGACGAAACGCATCTCCTTTTCCTTTTCACTTACTCCTCATGACACCTTTGCAAGAAACTGACTGGTTGCGCCACTTTTGACGTCTGTTGTACGAACGCCGTACAGCATTCGTATTGCTCACTTTCTGCTCAACGGCCTGGATAATACATCCGTGCCACGAGGTATCTGAGCTGGGAATTCCGGTGATAATCATCAGTCGGGCTGCAGAATGTTACACAACCTCGGAGACTCACTGTGTTGAACAGACTCTCGGATGCTATTCAACCAGAGCCAAATCAGTTGTACAGATTTGTTTGAGCGTTCCATTTTTGGCAGATTAGGGGAATTTAACATAGACATGGAGGCTTTTGTCTCTCGGTTATGTCCGGTCGTTGAAGGCGGACTTACACGACAGTGTCCGTGGTGGCGGGATGAGTCGCTCAAGTCAGAGGCGGCTTCTGCTTACATAGTGGAAAGACTCTCTACGTCATGTTAGCAAATCAAAAGCGAGATATTCTGAGATATTTCCTGACAGAACTCCTTCTGCATTGGGTAAATAGCTTGGTATGTGTAAATGGCTGTTGTAGTTGGGAGATAGATTGGCTAATTGGATATCAATCGTTCCGTCGGCAAAGCCTCGAGTCCAGCGCACACCATTCACACCATCTTCGCAGAAAAGAAAAGAAAATCTATCTACTCTGCATCTCTCTTTAAGCTTGTCGTCCTATTAGACGGTGCCCCATCATCGAACCCCCCTGCACGAAGTTGCATCTTCCCCTCCGTGTGCCTGGGCCACGCCTTGCCGCACGCAAAGGCGCTGAGTTGTCCGTGCGTGATGGAGGGTATCATGGCAGGGGAGGCGTGTAGATGATAAGTACGTACTATTTGCAGCATTTCGAGATATGTACGCTTGGATAGTCATATTGCAGTCAGGATTGTGCCTTCACGCAACTTGTTCGTCTTTCACCGAATAGTTTATGACACGGAACGAACCAGAGGTCCGAGTCAAGTCCTGATGGCATTTGTAAGTGGGCAAGCGGATGCGCTGTTGGAGGACGACACCCGCCTTGTCATGCAATGCAAATGCAATGCACTGCAAAACAAAGGCACCTGGCTCCTTGTGGAGATACAAGTCAGTCATCTTTCATCTCTGTCCAATCTGGACGAATCTCGCGTCAGTATTCGGTTCCAGTCATCATCCACCGGTTCATCTCGCTTTCATGGCCTCAAATCGATCAATGTGAGGCGGGCAGATCAGTCGACTCCATGATCTCCAGGAGACTGAATGATTGAAGCACAGCAGCTTGAACTAAATCTGACGCACAGCTCGCAACGCAGGGCTCGCAAGTCATGCCACCTGGGTGATAGGCCCTCGGATTTCGTGGTAGGACTTGCCATTCAAGACGTACCAGAACACGATCATCGCAAGTGATGCGCAACTAACAAGATCGCGAGGTGGATGAGCCAGGATAGCCCTCGTTTGATGCCGACGCTGATCGGACGTCGCCCAAGGACATCCCAGCTCTGGGGACGCAGTAACAGTGAGACAAGAAAGAAAGTTACAACGAATTTCGAACGAAGCAACTACCCGCATCGGATGTGCATGAACCGTGACAGCTCTTGAGAGAGTTAAGTGACGACTTCAATTTCTGAGTGGCGGGTAGCGACAGGAACCGTTGAAGACGTGTCACAGTGGCTCATGATGGCGACGTCAAAGGGGCGCCGTTGCCGCAGACTCCAGAACTGTCACCATACAGCAGAGCTACAGCCCAGAATCTACGCATAACCGGGGCAACGTCTCCGTTCGTAGCTGTCGGTTGACAGGCCGGGTGTGTCAGGGACCTCCTACAACGAGCGTCGGTCCGGCTGTGCAGCATATGCAGAGTGTAGGGGGCTTAAGCTGGATAAAGAATGTATTGATATGATCAGTGATAGATATTTCCCTTTGTCGAGTGCTCATGTGGCTGGTCGTTTCCCTCACGGCTCAGGCTACCATGGGGCATATGTGGAAGTTCAAGAGAGCATCTTTTCAAGTCGATATTGGCCTTGCGAAGACTCTGGACGCGCCAAAGATATAGCATTTCATTTCCTCTCGTAATCCATCCATATCGGGTCTCTAAGATGGTCTTGATTAAACCATACCGGCTCAGAGACAACGATTAGATCGATCTTTTCGCGAATTCCCTTCAAGGTTCGTCAAATAAAACTCACAAGCTAAAAGTCCATCTAGGACAAACGTCTAAGCATGTACCCTGTCACAGATAGTCTGAGCTAACTGTGCCAATGCTCACCAACTAGATAAAGATGGTGGATGGTGGATCTTGCGGTGTACCTTGTGGTGACTGGTCGGTAGTGGCAAGCGGGGAGGGGCGAGAAATAAGGAAGAAATGCCGTATGTACTGAAAAGACCCATTGCAATGGATGCAATCATGCTGCATTTGTACAAGCATTATCCAATCAATTGTTGCCAGAATTTGACCGATTCTTTTCGCCAATGGAATTGCGTTGGACAAAAGGTTGAACAGATCGAGGGTGGTGAAGCCGAAAGCTCAAGAATCCGAACATGAAGCATCTCAAAAGTCGTGTTGAAGTCGTGATAGTGGATCCTTGGAGTTGTATCAAGGCAATGGGTTCTCGGTGTTACATGGCCCGTCAAATGCTTCATGACGAGCTTAATTGAGTTCTGTCAATATAAGATATCTCAGATATGGTCAATGAGGCTCTGCGTGATTGTGATAGAAAAATTGTTACGGCACGTGGAACATCCAAGATTGAATCAAGCAAAGGAAAAAGCAAATCCAACCAAAACGAAATGGCTGTCATCATCAATGGGATGTAAGAAGGTACGTTACGCACGCACGCACTTTCCTCCCCCACCATCCCACCAAACTTGATGCGTCCAGCTCATCTCATGGATGGATCCTTCCTCCTTCCATTCTTAAGAGCTTCCACTACGTAAGGAAATGTATTGCACGCACCTGCCAGACAGAAAAGCTCCTGCAAATGGCACACCATCTTTGTAGAGAAGGTGTCAGAGACACCTGTCGATTGAGGTGACCCCTCGATCGGGTCCCTGGAATTCAATACCGGACCTTGTCTTGTCTTTCACCCCATACAATACAACCTAACCATGGATACAATTGCATATCATCAAACCCACCGTCACAGCAACGTCTGGTAATCGTTTTGACAACGCATCACTACATTACATTACCTTACCTTACCTCCTGTGCTCTGCTGTAAAGGTACAGACAGTTACAGGACAGAGTAATGCCAGAAATTGCCCGACTTGATGCACCTCTACCCGACCCGCCGCCTTGCGTTCGCTTCTCAATTCACACCCTGTCAACCGGCGTTGAGAGCCAATCCTCGCTCAGACCATTGCAAGGACTATCTTGATTATTACCTCTTCCTTCTGCCTCGACAGACATGTCTGGACTTTTTGGTTAAAACGCCGCCAGCGAACAAGATGCAATTGGAGGGGGGTGTGGGCGAGATTGTGTTTGGTGCTTTAGAGGGAAAATGAAAATCCAAGGCTGCTTTTCCATCAACTTCGTCTTTTGGCTTTGCTTAGCGTCAGCGCGCTTGTTTGCGACTCTCTCCGCCTCCGTCTCCATTCTCCATGCTCCTGCCTACTCCCCTGCAGCAAGGAACAAGATGCAGTCCTAATGCATCCCAAAATTACACTGCGGATACATTCAGCAGCCTGCATTCTCCAGTATCCGCTCCTCCGCGCAGATGACTTGCTATTTCCTTGCCCAGAGCGCTTGTACTGGACCTGAAGATGGAATGCCAAGGTTCTAACAGGCGTTGGTGATCTCTCACGAATATCCATTACACGGTGAGGCAACCAATGTCTTTTTTCTTCAGACACCCACCACCAATGTTACCCGCTACTCCAAACGGTACCGGAACCCGGCCGATTGAGATGTACTCTGTATGGTACAGATATGCCTTTGTGAGGGTGTGGGCATTGGTGTCTACTTTACTTACCTAGGTCCATCTAGTCAGCTCTCCGACCAGTCAGCGTTGATTAGGTCGTTCGTTGCGCTGTCCGTTTGGTCCTTTCTTACCTGCGATCCATTTACCTGCTTTCAATCCATAACTAGCTATCACCAAAAAGCAGCATGCCAGCCTAGTTTACATCGGATATGTCCCTCACGTCACTGGACCAAGAGCCCAATCCAAGCCCGGCCTCGACTTGCCTCCTCCGCTTCTCAACGACCAAGCCCGTGACGCTCAGACGACTAACACTGTCGGTCTCTAGTTAATCGCTCCAGACAAGCAAATATCGGTGGGAAAGCTTTTGCCCCCAAGACAAATTCTACACATGGTCCTTATCCTTTCTCAACGTTTGGACCCAAGGGCTAGTGCAGCCACTTGTGTCTGTTGATGGACCCGGATATGCATGGCATCTTACCAGCATCTTACTTTCTCTTGCACTTCTCCTGCTGTACCATACGGTCTGGGTCGGTCCCTTCCAAGTCGGGTCTTCTCTCGGTCTCCGCTCTGGCACACAGACGCATTTTTTTCTCTTTTTATTAATTGCCCGCTAGCACATGGTATCGTCATGTTCTGCCCGGCGCCATATTTGACACATATCCATTGCCCTATCAAGTACATCTCCCCAGTCTCTCCCCTAAACTTGCCCGGTAAATATCGTTTTGGGCCCAAGGTGGTCTCCATTTTTTACCCTCTTAATTGTTACATCTGACATCTGAGATTGCAGTCTTTACTCTAGGCATATGCACATGCCCATGCTCATCCTAGGCTGGTCTTGTTACACGCAGCCAACGGCGTAGCTCAGAGGCGTTTACAATTTCAACGTCACTGCATTTGTCAAAGCATTGCCCTCGAAGTATCTTAAAGCCACTCTTCCTTTAGGTTACGCCTTATTCAAAGATTGGTCTTTCTCTATACTCACCCTCCCCCAAAAGCCCTATCTTGAGCATGCTCCGTTACTCTTCTCTTTCGTTGGCTCGGATGTCAAACGGCAGTACATCTCGGATGGTTCTCTAACATTTCATTACCCTTCCAAGGCTCTTTGCCGCTTCTAGCCTCCCTAGTCACCCTCCTAGTAGTCCTAGTTTTGAAGTTTTGTTACCTGGTCATATTGTTGCCGTCCGTGATGGCCCACACCTGTGCATCTCGTCGTGATCGTCTCGTCTAGCCTCTCATTACCCTCAGGACCATGCCATCGTCCTGTCATATCCTATGACACGCCCTCATGGGCGGGGTTACTCGTCCTTCGTCGACGAATGGTGTCAAGATGAGTTATCCTGAAGTTCTTCCGGTTTGGCCGATCAAGGTTCCTGAAAAAAGTATAAAAAGGCCAGAGTTGATGCTGTTGAAGCTTTCTTCTTCTTCTTCCTTTCTCATCACTCTTCAACCAGCTCCTGACTTGAAGTCCCAACTTGCCCAGCACTTATACACAGTCTCCTTGACTTGTTGTCTTGATACACGACTCTCATACCTCAACTGAGCTTCACTTGTCCTCAGCCTACTCAACCTTGAACAATCACTCGGGTCACTTGTCAAAATATTCAATTGGCATAAACACATCTTCTTCTCTGTCAAATAATCATCATGTCTTCTCACTACACTCCTGCGGGCTACTCCATGCCTCTTCCCGTTCCCTCCAAGGGCTCCCAATACCCCACCTACAGCCAGTATTCCGTCTCGCCTCCGGAATGTGATGACTCGGTTAGCTCCGCCTCGGGCATCCCCTCCTACAGCAATGGTGGATACTCGGCTACCTCATCCGGGTACCAATATTCTGGCGGGTACGGCGAATATGAAAGCACTCGCTCTGCTAGCGGTGTTGACTTCCAGGAGTACATGCAAGACCGCTTTGCCAACTCTTTTGACCCAATCCCCCTTGACCGCAGTATGGCTGTGCAAGCTCAGACGTAAGTGGATCTCCAATCCGATTCCCACAAACACAAGCAGACTATCTTTGTTCGCCGATATTTGCAAAGGTTACACAAGCTTGCCTTTAAAAGGCAAGCTTTCATACTTTCATTTGGTCAAGATGTATACTGACTCGATTTTGTGGGTAGATCTGGTAAAATGAATGCCAAACACCGCGAGCTTATGGAGCTTCAGAAGAAGGCTCAGGCTCGTCTTGCGAAGACTCGTGAGCGCTTCCAGGAGGGTATGCGAGACGCCCATGAGGTGCGCAGCGATCTTGAATGGACACAAAAGAAAGTTGGGTAAGTCGAACAAACTTTGCGAGTTTTTTTCGCCGTATGTCAAACGCAACTGCAGTTTTTCATGCGCGGCTCAAATCGCAGAGTCAAAGAGGAGTGAATTGAGACTAACCGAGTATCGTAGCTCGCTGAAGACCAAAGCTTCTCGCAAGCATGGCAAAGAGTACAGCAAGGCCCGCGCACGATTTCCATCCCCTGAGAACTAGATGATTCTTTGGGTTTTTCGTTGGAGCGGCATCTTGAACTTTTTCGACCAAAAATTTACTTAGCGAGCAACTTTCGGCCACATGCGATTCACCAAAATTTCCTACTTGCGCAAATAGTTTCACTGCAAAATGCAGGAACACACGATATCAGATTCCCGGATTTCCAGATTAATTGTTTTTTGTATTTAGCGAGTATCATACGCTTGTCATGCCACCCTCACCACGACCTGCATGAACGAGTAGTTCATGCAAGGGGAGCGTGAGGTGACGTTGAAATCAGGGGCATTAAGCGCGGCAATTGAGCCGCCTGGCGCGCAGTGTCTTGCTGCTTTTACGCAGAACGACAGGGCAGGTGTGCGGGCACTTCCTAGCCAGGAACACCAGCCTCGTGGCTTCTGGGGCAGGTGTGGGGGAAAACACGCGAAGAGGGCGAAGATGGGCGGCTTTTTCACGACTTATGGCTTATGATTGGATGAACTGAACGATCTAGGGGTGTTTGTTAAAAGTACACCTCCTCCCCAGCTTCTGTGGGGTGCCAGGGATAGCGTCAGCGGGTTTGCAGCAAGACATGATGTGTCGGAACCGATTACTGCATGGAAGACGTGCTTGGAAACCTCTCAGGGTATGGGTGACGCGGGAGCAGCCGAGGGCTGCAAGGACGTTCTGCTCGTGGCATTTGCCGAGGGGGGTGTACTGAGTGAGAAACCTTGGAAAGCATTGGAGCGAGAAGATGACAGGATGGAGAAAAGTAGCAGACTCGCAAAGCAGTGTATTTAAGACGCTTGCCCCAATCAGGGGTGGCAGCGACGTTGAGATCGCTCCATTGGGTAACGCGGCGAGCCTGGAGAACTGACGAGACCATCTTGGGAGGAGCCAGGACCTGTAAGACGGTTTTCTTTGTGGATATCTCGACTGGAGTATGGAGTCTCATAGCAAGCAATATCTCGTTTCCCCTCTTTCACTGAAGGCATAGTCCTGGGACTAATTGATGTGATAACCCCCCCGTAGATGTGATTGACCTGCTCCCCACGCCCCTCCAGACCATCGGCGGGCCAGTCTGAGTAAGGACAGGCATGTGATATGAGGCATATTGGCGTAGTGAGTTGAAGTCCCGTCATAATGGTACTCGGAGGTTGTTAAGACCCCTGTCGCATATGTCACATGACGTGACACGTGACACGATATTTGATATCAAAATCTGCCTCTGGCCACAGTATGAGCCATAACCATGCAGCACTGCATCGAGCGCTTCCCGGTGTGGTCTATGCTGACGAGGCTTTCCTTTTAACAACGTCCAGGTCGTACAATACGTGTACATTGGCAGTTGTCCGTTGGTGTCAATGCTTCAGGCAGGAGCATCACCTGTGGTCGCAGCGTTCCCAGCATTTGGGATGATCCACGTTCCCCTCGTCGTCAAGCCCCGGGCCTTCTCGATCTTTTCCCAGGGGTTCTCGTTGGACAGGCGGTCGTAGTACCCGGTGAACTTGTTACCCCTGGCCCCATGTGCGCCTGGGTGCTGGCCTTGAGGTGTGGCTTGCGCCGGAGCAGGTCTCTGGGGTAGGCTAGCCGGGCGCGCTTGCGCTGACACTTTCTGTTCTGGATTGGCATCTCCTTCGTTATCGTCGTCATCCAGTGAGATCTCATCCTTGTTTGAGCCGGTTCCTAGAGCTGTAGAGTTTGCGCCGGTTGCTGATGACTTGGATGGCAGCAGAGCATCGGCATTTGGATTGTAGCGACGGCGCTTGGAAGGTGGTGATGCAGCGCCGAAGGATGAGAAGCCCATCTGAGCCATGAGGTCGTCATCAGAGACTTCCACGTCGTTTTCCGTGGGATCCATCTTGCAAGTGTGTGAGAAGGAATGCGGTTGAGTGTGGTTCACTTGAATAGTGAGGCAGGCAACGAGAGGCACTCCTTTTAGTGAGTGAGATGAGGAGATTAATGAGTGAAGTGAGCCAAGTGAGACGTTGGAAAGAATGATGTGTGTCTGGTGCAAATGGAATCTGGGGTTGAGGCTGATTGTGGAGTTGTGGCTGTTGGGCAGCGATTGTGGCTTGACTCTTGGGCCTTTCCGTCCGTCATCCCGTCTGGGCGTCCGTCGGCATAGAGAAACAACAAGGATTAGAAAATATCTGAGAACAAAATTATGATCATGGCATAAATCGTGGCTCCTTGTTTTGCGGACCAAAACAAATTGTTGATACAGATATACCAGACTATTGCGCGATACTTTTCATGCCCTGAAGCTGGACAGTATCGCAGCCAATGTTTTAGAGAGAAAACGAAATATCAGTGACATCAGACTGATAATCAAAAAGCCGAGACGGGACTTAATTAGAAACAAATAGGCTAGGATAAGTTATGCAGTCGGAAAATTTAGCGAAAGTCAACGAATGAAGATGTCTTTCCCCTGGTGTTTGTGTTGCAGATCTGCGGCCACCCGAAGCCTGGCGTGTTTCATTTCTTGCTTGTGAAGAAATTAGGTACCAAGCATACCATTTCATTATCAAGCAACCTTGCAATTGCAAGTTTTTTTTTCATGTGAATCCATCTGTTCTTCTCACAAAAGTAGTCTAATATACTCATCCTTACCCGACCTAGTTTCATACCATCTAAACTAACATTTTCGTTGCTTCTTTTTGTCACTGTAACACACGTCATTGAATCTACACTACTACACTACATCATGGCCGATCCAAAGCCCATCAAGCTCAACCCCCCGACCAAATATGCCCCAGCTACCAAGAACTCACCTCCCGTGGACCCTCCCACGCTCGACTGGCTCACCACAACATGGAGCGTCACGCACTCGACGCTGAGCATGTGGCGCGATGCCCGCAACGTCCGCATCACATACAAGCTCCTCCCCGGAACAGCAGATGGCCGACCCCGTCTCGACGACCTCGTTGAGTACGAGCCGCTCTCCAAGGACGGAACGCTCAAGACGGTCCAGGGCACCGACACACAAGCTTCGTCTATCGGCTGGGACTGGCGGGGCAAAGGATGGCTTGTCTTTGTCAACTCGCACTGGGAATTGCTGGGCTGGGGCGAGGCCGTCACTTCAGAGGGTGTCAAGGAGAGATGGGCTGTTACGTGGTTTGCCCCTACGGTGTTTACGAAGGAGGGCGTTGATATCTACTGTGATCGTAAGGAGGGGCTGAGTGAGGAGACGTATGTGAGGATCAGAGAGGCTTTGAAGGGATTGGAGACGAAGAAGGTGCCTGAGATGGTTGAGGCACACATGCAGCCTGTTGAGATCAGGTTGCCGTGGGTTGAGGGGAGCAATGAGTAGGCGACGTGTGTGGACGAGCTTCTTAGTTTGACTTTTTAGTATTTTGGTGTAATATACCCTATCGCTTGGCATAGAAATGCTGCCTAATGGATGTGTACAGATCTCAGAATTATACCATCTTTGCAATATCATGTGAGCTCTGCGAACTTCTTCTTCCAAGTCCCCAACTAAAGCATCGAGATAGACAGCTGTGAGCAGTCTGATGTGTTCTTTACCAAGGTGTTGCGTAGACGTTCTTGCATCATACCCTTCCTTCCAGATGAACCTGTCACTGAACGATATGGCCACAACCTCAAGAGCTCCAATGGACTATTGACACCAGTTTATCATCATAATCATGGCGTCACGACCGTAGTCATGATGCCAGATAAGACTCATGGCGTCAGTCACATGGATGCAGAGCCTTCGTGCGAGAGTTTGTTTCTCTGTCACCAACAGGCAGTCAGATCAAGTATGAAATATCAAAGGGTACAAATCGTGAAAGTCATTGAAATGGGTATCATATGCTAAGCTATCAACTTTTGGAATGGTGTCGTCGTCGTTCATGACTAACCCCCTCTGAAGATCGCGAGTCTCTCTTATGAGACTCATCATCTCCCCGGTGTCTCTCTTTTCGTTCTCGACTCTCCTCGTAGTGCCTCTCATGCCGTGACCCTTCTCTATCGCGACGGTCATGTCTTCGACTTCGTGAATCAGAATAACCACTATGGCTATGTCTTCCTTCTCTTGACCTGTGTCTCCGCTCATGCCGAATGGGAGACCTCTCCTCATCACGATCGCGACCCCTATGTCGCTCTCTACTCCTGTCCCTATCATGGTGCCTTCTACGCCGTTTCTCACGGTGTCGTTCATCTCGGCGCATCTGCTTCAACTCTTCTTCTCTTTCTTCCTGGAAACGCTTCCTCTCCTGTTTGATCTCCCGAACCTTGGAAGCTCCCTTTTTCATCATAGCGAGAGGATCGTTGGATACCATGCGCTTGGCGTCTCGTTCTTTGCGATTGGGGTCCTGGTTTCCCCAAACGTCTTTTGACGAAGCATCAGGGACTGCAGCATCAGATTGAGAGTACCATGGTTTAAGAACGCCATCCTTTCCTGTAGCATTCGAGAAGCGCATTGTGTACTGATCCTCGTAGCTCTGCTTTTTCTTCTTGGCTTCCTTTTCAGCCTCTTCATTCTTCTCAGCATGAGCTCTGGACTTTTCATCGCCTAGAAGATCAATATGCCCATTACGATCCACAAGGGGGGCAGAACTTGTGCTCTTCCTCTCAGGCTCTATTCTTACAAGAGCCGAGTTGTCGTTTTCTCTTGCTATTCGCATCTCAAAGTCGGTATCGTCCTCGCCTGGTAGTTTTCGTTTCCGTCGCGTACTCGTCCTTTGCAACGCATCGCGATCACGAACGGGAGGCTCCTCGTCTTTTGGTGGTTCATCGTCTTCGATCGGTGGTGGTACTTCTCCTCGAAGAATAGCCAGGCGCCGTTGTGCATCTATCTCTTGCATGCGCTGCTCCTCAGCTTCTTCGGCGGCCTTTGCGGCGGCTTCATCGCGACGAACACGGGCGATGTTGTCGGCATTGTACACGTTCCACGACTTCTTTCCTAGTAAGTGGCTACAGAGAGTTAGCTCACGTGGCAATTGGGTAGGTACTTGAACAACATGTACTCACAGTGGCATGTTAACGGTATCAGGATAATGAAAGTGAACGTTTAGTCTTCTTTGAGGACCCTTCCCCAAGTTTAGGTCACTTTAGGTAACCTTCATTAGTTAGTGGGGGCCGTGTCGTCACCTTCCACTGGGCTGACACCCGCCTGTGACGGAGGCTGTGTCACAGGCAGACCGGGACCCCGCCATTGAGCTGCGATCGCCACCTAAAACTGTCCTTAGGGGACTCGATTTACTTAAAGGTGGGTAGCTTCCCCTGCATCGAGGATTGTGACAACACATTGCTTATCCAAATTTGGACCTTCCATCTTTCAACATCACCACCACCACTTCGGTCTCCTACTAACTATGAATCGTCCATTCCGCCCTCATCCAGGGCAACAGGGAGCTCCGCCTCGGGCAGCACGGCTGCATGTCGAGACCATCGAAGATAAGACTCTCAGAACCAGATTCGTTTACAACAACAAGTAAGCCTACTCTTTCAACGGTAACATGACGACGAAGCTCATAACTAGGAAGATGCGCCGTGTCCCCCGAAGACTTCCCTCCCAACCGAGATGGCTCTGACCATCATATCCTCATCCGTGGCGGACAGCCTGTTGGCGAATACGTCGTCACTGCCACGCCTATTCCAGGCTTCCCGAGAGGCGGTATCAGTCTCACCGACGCTCAGCGAACATGGGCCGGCATCACCATGAGGGACGAGTTCATCGGCGAGATCTACAATCCATTCAGCGCTCGTTCCGATGCGTACCTTGGCACTGTCGAGCTTTCGATCACTTTCAGAACCCAAAGCAAGAAGACAGACGTTCCCTACGATGAGGATGAGCTCTCCAAGCTCTTCATTGACTCGTACCAGAACCAAGTGCTTGCTCCTGGGCAGCGCATGCTTATGGACCATCGCAACATTCCTCTTCTCGTCATTGTCGAGTCCGTGGTACTCACGGGCTTGGACACGTCTTCAGAAGCGGAACAGAAGAGCCAGGACCCCAATGCTAGAGGTATCCTGATTCCCCAGAGCAAGGTGTTCTTCCACGCCAAAACAGGAGATGGCTTCAAACTCAAACCTTCAGTGAACAAGCCCAACGCTAGCGCAATCTTCGCTCCCAGTTTCAAGTTTGACGATCTTGGAATTGGTGGTTTAGACACTCAGATTTCCACCATTTTCCGCCGTGTGTTTGCGTCTCGTATTTTCCCTCCTGGTATAGTCGCCAAGATGGGCATTGATCACGTCAAGGGACTACTACTTTATGGTCCCCCAGGAACTGGTAAAACCCTGATTGCCCGACAATTGGGCAAAACTCTAAACGCTCACGAACCTAAGATCGTCAACGGTCCCGAAGTGCTAAACAAGTTTGTGGGCCAGTCCGAGGAGAATATCAGAAAGTTATTTGCAGATGCAGAGAAGGAGTACAAGCAAAAGGGAGACGAGAGCGGCCTTCACATCATCATCTTTGATGAGCTTGATGCTGTTTGTAAGCAGCGAGGTTCCGGATCTGGTGGCGGCACAGGAGTTGGTGATACTGTTGTCAACCAGCTCCTTGCCAAGCTCGATGGTGTGGATAAACTTAACAATATCCTTTTGATCGGCATGACCAATCGAAAGGATATGATCGATGAGGCTCTGCTACGACCTGGTCGTCTAGAAGTCCAGCTAGAGATCTCTCTTCCTGATGAAGAGGGTCGATTCGGTATCATCAAGATTCACACCTCCAAATTTGTCAAGAACGACATCTTGGACCATGACGTCGACTTGGCTGAGCTTGCCCGCCTTACCAAGAATTACTCTGGTGCTGAAATTGCTGGTCTGGTCAAGGCAGCGGCAGCCAGTGCATTCTCTCGCCACACTGATGCCAACCAGATCACTGTTACAAAGGATATCGAGCACATGAAAGTCAAGTGGAGCGATTTCTTACTGGCTCTCAGTGAGGTCCGGCCTGCATACGGTGCCTCCGATACGGATTTGGAGGCGGTTCTCCATTCTGAAATTATACATTATTCGCCTGACATCCAAAACATATTGAACGACGTGCTTGGTGTTTCGCACATGGTCCAGGAGCATCCTAAACACCATAAATCTTCGATCATTTTCCACGGCGCTCAGGGCAGCGGCAAAACAGCCCTCGCTGCACACATCGCAAAGCTTTCAGACATCCCTTTCATCCGGATCATCACGCCCCACAAGCTTCTCGAGTATCGCGATGACATAGCCAAGTCGGAATTTATCACGAAGACCTTCAACGATGCGCAGAAATCGGCCGTCAGTCTTCTGATATTGGACAGCATCGAAAAGCTGATTGGATGGAACCCTATTGGGCCTCGATTCTCGGCAACAATAGCCAATACAATATCTGCTTTGGTCGCCAAAGACGCTGTTCAGGTAAGCGACTTATTGGCATGGCAGCATCTTTAGCTAACAGAAACGCAGGGCCACCGCCTCCTTATCTTTGCAACGACTTCTAAACTCAGTATTCTCGAGGAGCTCGAGTTAGCCAAGGACTTCTCGCGGGATGTATACGTGCCAACAGTATCGAGCCTTCGTGAACTGAAGACAGTTCTGCAATCAAGGGGCGGCGTTGCGGCTGGAAGCGCCGATCAAACCCTCGCTCGTATCTATGAGCATGCTGGAGGGGATCAAGTTGGAGTTGGCATCAAGCCAATCATGGAATTCATCGCGGAGGCTGAGATGAGCGAAGACAGTGATCTCTTCGTCAATAAATTCTCGAACTCGGTAGTGAAGAGGATACAAAGCCAGCGGATTCGGTAGAAGAGGTAACAAGATTAGACTAGACCTATGGAATTATTAGTTCAAATTCATCAAGTTTAGTATAAGGCTTGAAAACTCTTGATAAAGAAGAGAGAGGGTATTGACTAGGTATTCTAAAGATTTGGTAAGTTGAGTCAACTAATCCTATACTTGGTCAAAGATTTGATGGATTTAGTCAACTCATCCTAAAGTTGTAAAGATCTAATAAATATAGATAAATCCTAGACTTGTTCTCAATACCTATTTGATGCATTTAGTCAACCCACCCTAAACCTATCCAGAGCTTATGCTCAGTTCTACACCCTCAAACCATGCTGCTATCACAACTTCACCAGTGGATTGCTTATTATCTAGCATCACTCGATAACTCGAAGAGTCTACTGCAAGCTGTAGGGTAGCTTGTTGGCGATGTTACATGGCCGATCACATGGCCATCGCTTCAAGCGGCTGATGAACATTGAATGGCAATACGTGAACATAAGAACCTTGAAGCACGCACGCGAGAATGGATACGCGCCCACTCGCCAAGTAACGATAATCATGCCGCATTCCGCAGAAGCAGCATGAACCAGTTCTAAACAAGAAAATGTGGCTGGGCTTGGGCGGAGCGGTTCATCGGATTCGGCGCGGGCCTTAAACTACAGTGTACGTATCCGTACTTGCGAACTACTTTCCAGATCAAGCTTGACTCGGCCGGGGCAGCGGAGGCGAGAAAGAATGTGTTGACAGGTGCTGAGAGAGAGAATTGCATGTGTGGTGTTGGACGGGAACCCCGCGGCGAGACAGATGGTTGGGTATTGAGGCTTCGACTGACTCGTGGTGATGGGGATTTAGTGGTTGACGGGACGGGTACACCGCATGTTTGCCGAGTCAAGAGTGGCCATTGGAGGCTCTTTGTGTTAGTGAGTATGCAGGTATATGGTTTCCTTAACTGGCACGTGTTTATCGCTGATGTTGATGCTGAAGACGATATCGTGACGAATGGCTCTTTGGCAAGGGGATGTTGTATTGTAGAATGTACCGTAAGTAGGTAGCATCGGCGGTTTGTTCTATTCGGCGAACTAGGTAGCCTCATGCGAGGCGATTCATCGTAGCACTGCATATTTACAATCCACAGTATGCACCTTCTACCGAGATGCGGGTCCTTTAAGTAAGACAAAGGTTGCGTGAGGAGCTGAGTGAGACCTTGATAAGGCTGCAGAATCAATCGCATCACATCAACTCCAAGACAATTTGATTCTCTGCATCCCAAACTCGACATTACCTTCGACCTCGTTGGAATTTTGTACCCTAAACCCTACCCTGCCTAGACCAAGACCTGAACCTAGACTACCGAGACAGGAAAAGACCCACGG